>NC_143037.1:64270000-64445000 GCF_057628025.1 Oncorhynchus mykiss | reverse complement strand
TCTGATCCTCCTCCTCCTCTCCTTTTCTCCTCTCCTTTTCTCATCTCCTCTCCTCTCCTCTCCTCTACTCCTCCCCACTCTTCTCCTCCTCCCCTCCTCCCCTCCTCCCCTCCTCTCCTCCTCTCTCCTCCTCCCCACTCTTCTCCTCCTCCCCTCCTCTCCTACTCCCGTCTTCCTTTCTCCTTCTTCTCCTCTCCTCCTCCCCTTATGTCCTCCTTTTCTCCTCATATCCTCCTCTCCTCAGCTCCACCACGACTTCTCCTCCTACCCTTCTCTCCTCCTCTCCTCTCCTCCTCCCCTCATCTCCTCCCTTCCTTCTCCGCTCCCCTCCTCTCAGTGCAGTGCAGAGAGATAACAAGGTAGCAGGCAGCCCAGAACTTCATACAGAGACAGAATATGCACAAGACATGGTGCCAGGCTTCAATTGGAGAAGGTTTTCTCCTCTCTCACTCTTCTGACAGTCTTCAGATGCTCGTTCAAATGTTCTGCTGTTGAGAGGAATTCAAATCAAGAGGGGGATTGTGTGTGTTCTTGTCTAACCCTCAAACATGGAGGATCCTCCTGCAGTCTCCTCATTTGAGTTTATCATAAAGATTAATCATTGTGTCTGTGCATGTATCACTGTGGAACTGTGATGTGTGAGTGACACAATGTGCTTGCGTTTGTTAATATGAGTATGTGTGTGTATGTGTGTGTGTGTGTCAATGGTTATTTTTTATATAATTTTTTATTTAACCTTTATTTAACTAGGCACGTCAGGTTATGTGTGGAGTGTCCACTTTGTTGCTCCTCCTTTCCTCCTCCCCTCCTCTCCTCCTCTCGCCCTCCTCTCCTAGTTCCCTCATTTCCTTCTCCCCTCCTCTACTCCTCTCCCCCTCCTCTCCTAGTTCCCTCATCTCCTCCTCCCCTCCTCTCCTCCTCTCCTGCTCACCTCTCCCCTCCTCCCCTCCTCTCCTCCTCTCTTCCACCCCTCTCATCCTCCCCTCCCATTCCCTCCTCTCCTCCTCTCCTCCTCCCCTCTCCCTCCTTCCTCTCTTCTACCCCTCTCTTTCTCCCCTCCCATTCCCTCTTCTCCTCCTCCCCTCCTCTCCTCTTCTCCACTCCTCTCCCTCTTTCCTCCTCTCCTCCTCCCCTTCTGTCCTCCTCCTCTTCTCCTCTCTTCCTCTCCTCTTATCGTCCTACCCTCATCTCCTCCTCTCCTCCTCCGCTCCCCTCCTCTCAGTGCAGTACAGAGAGATAACAAGGGAGCAGGCAGCCCAGAACTTCATACAGAGACAGAATATGCACAAGACATGGTGCCAGGCTTCAATTGGAGAAAGTTTTCTCCTCTCTCACTCTTCTGACAGTCTTCAGATGCTTGTTCAAACTTTCTGCTGTTGAGAGGAATTCAAATCAAGAGGGGGATTGTGTGTGTTCTTGTCTAACCCTCAAACATGGAGGATCCTCCTAAAGTCTCCTTATTTGAGATGATCATAAAGACTAATCATTGTATCACTGTGGAACTGTGGTGTGTGAGTGACACAATGTGCTTGTGTTTGTTACTATGAGTGTGTGAAACCAAATGTGTTGTATTGTGTTGTTATTAATTACATTTTGCATGGTTATGTATGTGTGCTTGTGTTTTAGTGTGTGTGTGTGTGTGTGTGTGTGTGTGTGTGTGTACACAGTTGTGCATGTGTGGTTGTGTTTAACTATGTATGTATGTGTGCTCGATTGTGTTTTAGTGTGTATGTGCGTGTGTGTGCATGTGTGCGTGCATGTGTTTGTGTATGTGCATGGTGTGCATTTGTGTGTGTGTGTGTGTGCGTGTGCTTGTGCGTGTGTGTGCGTGCGTGCGTGCGTGCATGCGTGCGTGTGTGTGTGTGTGCGTCTGCCCTCCAGAGGAGCCTGTTCTGATGGATGTTAATGGGAACTGACGCAGGATGTCCCCTGAGGGAGAGAACGGCCAACCAGGGAAGGAGGGAACGAGGGAAGAGGAGGGGGGAACTCACCCCTTTAATCCACTCCCTTCTTCACAGAGAGGAGAAAAGGCAGTGAACCCAAGCCTCATCCCACTCTTCCAGCCTGCAGCGCTGCACAGGAGCACTTAAAAGCATTTTAACAAGCTAGTCACTTCATTAAATATGGACTTCCTGTCAGCAAAAACTCTGGAAGAAAAACTCTCTGTGACTTTACACATTGACAGAGAGCAAGAGAGAGAGAGTTCAAATAAAAAATAAAAAATTAAAATAAAACTATTATTAAAAAAAAGGCTTGTGGTCTAGATAACATCAGAAATGAAATGCTGAAAAATGTAATAAGTAAATGTCAAATTGTCTTTCTCCTCAACCATCGCACTACTGACCACCTTACACACACTAATTAATAAACACAAAATCTTTGCTTGCTTTATTGACTTTAAAAAAGCATTTTATTCTATATGGCACAAAGGGCTATTCTACAAAATTCTCCAAAGTGGGCTTAGTGGTAAGGTGTATGACTTAATAAAATGTATGTACACAGAAAACAAGTGTGCAATAACAATCAAAAACCAAATAACATCATTATTTTCACAACGTCGAGGTGTGAGACAAGGCTGCAGTTTGAGTCCAAACCTTTTCAAAATTGATATCAATGAATTAGCAGACATGTTGGACCATTCTGCAGTCCCAGGACACACATAGATAAAGTACCTGCTATATGCTGATGATTTGGTTCTTCTATCACCAACCAAAGGTCTTCAACAGAATCTTAACATTCTAGAGCAATATTGCCATAATTGGGCCCTGGTTGCAAATTTAGAAAAAAAAAACAGATGTCAGAAACACAAATATAACTTCACCCTGAACAACACCATAATTGAACACACTAAAAATGACTCATACCTTGGTCTGACCATATCTGCATCGGGAAACTTTAATATGGCAGTGAATGCACTCAGAGAAAAATCCTGCAGAGCAATGTATGCAATAAAAATGTAATTATTCAAAATCAGCATCCCAATTAGAATTTGGACCAAAATATTTGACAGTGTAATACTACCAATAGCTCTTTACGGAAGTGAGGTTTGGGGGCCACTCAATAAACTGGACTTTAAAATGTGGGACAATTGAAGCCCTACATCCAGAATTCTGTCGTAAAATTCTACAAGTCCAAGGAAATACACCAACTAATGCATGTGGGGCAGAATTGGGCCGCTTTCCAGTGGTAATGAAAATACAGAAAATATCATTAACATTTTGGCTACGTCTATATTCAGGTCCAAATTCAAGTCTGCAATTTAAAGCACTTCAAACCCAAGAGCTGAGCCCAGAGACGAGCCCTCTCAGTCAGCTGGTGTAGGACCTCACCAACCAAGAGCTGAGCCCAGAGACGAGCCCTCTCAGTCAGCTGGTGTAGGACCTCACCAACCAAGAGCTAAGCCCAGAGACGAGCCCTCTCGGTCAGCTGGTGTAGGACCTCACCAACCAAGCTGACACCAGCACTGCTTCAAAAGAAAGAATTTCAATAAACAAAATCATGAACCAATCAAACGACTCATACATACAACGTTGGAAAAACTAAACAAAATCCCAAAGCTGACTAAATTGCTATCTGGCCCTAAACAGAGAATATTAATTGGCTGATTATCTCTTCTCTGTCAGAGATATGAAGCAGAGACAGAGCCTTACCAAGTACAGGCTGAGTGACCACCAATTGGCAATAGAAACCGGCAGACATAAAAAGACATGGCTACCCAAAGAGGAGCGTGTATGTGGTCACTGCACGACAGGGGAGGTAGAAACAGAGATGTAAAGACATGGCTACCCAAAGAGGAGCGTGTATGTGGTCACTGCACAACAGGGGAGGTAGAGACAGAGATGTAAAGACATGGCTACCCAAAGAGGAGCGTGTATGTGGTCACTGCACAACAGGGGAGGTAGAAACAGAGATGCACTTTCACCTTTACCATGATAAATATTCCTTACAAAGAGATTAATCATTCACAGAAATGACTACATTTATTCCAAATTTGAACTTATTAAACCCAGAGGAAAAACTAAAAACACTCATGGGCGAAGGAGCAATGGCTCCTCTTGCAGCCAAATATGTATTTGCCTGGCTTGCCCTGAGGGACACTGAATAACAACATCTGCATATTAAACAGTAACTTACCTATTATTAGTATTATTGGTATTACTATCATTATTGTTGTTGTGATTGTTATTCCAAATAGTAGTTGAATGGGTAGTAGGGGTGATGGTAATGATAGCAGTTTAGTGATGGTGGTGGTAGTAGTAGTAATGATGATGGTAATTTTATTACAATGTATATTGTATACATTGTTGGTTTGGCAATATTGACACTGTTTTTCATGCCAATATAGCAGCTTGAATTTGAATTTGAGAGAGTCAGAGGGAGAGAGAGAGAGAGAGAGAGAGAGAGAGAGAGAGAGAGAGAAAGAGAGGGGGGTAAAGAAAGAGGAAGAGAACAAGAGAGAGAGAGAGAGAGAGAGAGAAAGAGAGAGAGAGAGACAGAGAGAGAGAGAGAGAGAATGAGAGAAAGGGAGAGAGAGAGAGAGAGAGAGGGGCAGAGAGAGAGAGAGAGAGAGAGAGAGGAAGAGAGGGGGGGTAAAGAAAGAGGAAGAGAACAAGAGAGAGAGAGAGAGACAGAGAGAGAGAGAGAGAGAGAGAGAGAGAGAGAGAGAGAGAGAGAATGAGAGAAAGGGAGAGAGAGGGGGAAATTAAACAAAATAAAAGTGAGAGAGAAAGAGAGAGAAAGAGAGAGAGAGAGAGAGGGAGAGAGAGAGAGAGAGAGAGAGAGAGAGACTGTAGGGAGAGTTAGGAAAGAGAATGGTATGTGAGAGTTAGGTCAAAATTAGGTGTGTGGATGACGGTCATTCTTAGGCAAACAAATTATGAAGTGGCTACAATTTAATGAATTGTTCTTTCTATTTTACAAATGTTATTTTGACATTTTTGAGTAAGAAACTCTTGAACTCTCAAGTCTTCATATCTTATTTTAACCAATTAAATATTGAAACAAAATGGCATTGCACATCTCCCTATTAGTATTCTCACTATGATGATGTTTTGATGTTAGGTCCCTCTTTTCCTTTAAATAACTGTTACTCAATTAAGTCATTTGTAGATAATTTGGACATGATTTGGAAAATGCTAATTTAGGAGGGGCAAGTTGCCTCATTGGAGGGGAGGGGGGGGGGGGGGGTCAGTTGCCCCCAACACACTCACTATAAACACACTCACTTTATTAAAATCTGATTACAATTTTCAGTTTTTCTCTCTAAACAAGTGGATTATTTATCTTTATGCTACCCTAATAGTATAAATATAAAATGTTTATAGACTTAAGTTAATTTGATTTTTATATATTATTTCTAAATGACAAAATAGTTGATCAACTTACAGTACCTCAAATTTGTTTTGTTAGAGTGACTTACATTTTTAGATGAGACAAACAACATTTTTAGTTTAGTAAGATTATTGGTAGCCAGGGAAAGTGTTGGGGGTGAGGGGATGGTGACATAAAGTGGTTCCTGTGAGAATTACAGTTTCCCCGGGGGATGTTACCCTACTAGAAGAGAACGAGAGAAAATTGAAAAATGGGGAGAGGGTGTTAGAGAGTGCGACCCAAGAAAAAGAAAGAGAAAATTTCAAAACTATTGTGAGCACAAATGTATTGCACACACATAAACAGAGAGACAGGGAGAGACAAAGAGAGTCAGGGAGAGACAGGGAGAGAGGGAGTTATGGGAGAAACAGAGAGAGACAGAGAGAGACAGGGAGAGACAGAGAGAGACAGGGAGAGACAGGGAGAGAGGGAGTTATGGGAGAAACAGAGAGAGACAGGGAGAGACAGAGAGAGACAGAGATAGACAGGGAGAGACAGGGAGAGACAGGGAGAGACAGGGAGAGACAGAAAGAGACAGGGCGAGACAGGGAGAGACAGGGATAGACAGGGAAAGAGTCAGATGGACAGCACCCTTCAGGTCTTTGGGTTCATAACATGTTCCCTTTAGTCTTGGCTGTGGTGTTGTTGAGATTGCACCATGGCAACATAAAACAATATTGCTCTGGTCAGTATTCATAATATTCACAATATTAGTATGTTATATTGTTAGTGTATTTTCCAATATTAATGAAATCCTTTATTGACGATATTGACGTCTTAAACTGTGTGTGATAGGTAAACCTGTTGTTTTCCTCTTTGTGTTTGTGTTCAAGAGGGACGGTTTGGAGAGATTACATCACCTCTGACCTCACTGACCCTTCATCGTCATGGCGACTGTCCCATGGTGACAGACAGATATCATCAATCAACTGTTCTGACAGCTCATTCTCTTCTGCCTATAGAAAAGGATGCGGAGGGTTATTTGTGTATGGGTGTGTGTGTTTGTGTGTGTACATGAGAGAGAGCGCCTGTGTGTGTTTCATTCTATGAAGTCAGAAATGTAGACACATTTCCCAGATAAGGTCACACAGTTCATTTTATATTTTGTATATTTTGTTAGGTATTAATTAGTGAATGTTTGACAGAGTGTGTGGCCCCTTTAAAGGGTTCACAATGGACTTCAAAGTGGGTCAGAGGAAAAATATCTTCAACAATTATTCATGGGCCTGTCCCATCTCTCCCTTCTCTCTTTCTCTCTCTACCTTCATGGTCTTCTCTAATCCCCCCACCACCCCTCTTTCTCCCCTTTTCTTTTTAAAATCTGCATCAAATTGCAGCAGTAGGAAAAAGAGAACAAGATCAGAGGAGAGAGGGAAGAGGATAGAAAGAGGCTGAGGGGAAATGTATGTACCATGTTACCTCTTGTCAGCAGGGTATGTGATGAAATGTAGGTGCAACGCGTGCTCAGCAGATCTACTTTTTTTCCACTCTACACCAAATAACAGACACTCAAGCACACTTCCAATTGAAAGTAAACTGAACTGGTGCACTAGCACCCACAACATTCAACTGTTTCTCCCGTTACAGATCAGTGGAAAACAAAGATAAGGAGACATGGAAGGGAGCTTTTCAGGTGATTTGTACTGAAGTTGCAGAGAAACTCCTCTAATTAGAGGCAGAAAGAATTTTAAACAGCTGATTGGATTATCAGGGAATGTGACAGAGTTCTGATTGGATTTTGAGTGTTAGAGTTTCCTGATTGGATGAATAGTCAGTTATTTTGAGTATTCAGATTGGATGTTGTAAGAAAGAGAGCGTTCCAATTGTCGGAAGAGAGAATGTAAGAACTGATTGGATGATGACCAAGAGAAAGGGTTCTGATTGGAGGTTGAGATTCCTCTACGGTATCTGGGTGTCATGGATGCCAGGTCCCTGCAGGTCTGAACTGTAAATCTACACATTAATCAGACTCAGCAGGGAGCGATCAAAGGAGCCCGCTCCATCTTTACTCAGAGCAGCTCTTTGAAGTGTCTCAACGTGTGTGTGTGTGTGTGTGTGTGTGTGTGTGTGTGTGTGTGTGTGTGTGTGTGTGTGTGTGTGTGTGTGTGTGTGTGTGTGTGTGTGTGTGTGTGTGTGTGTGTGTGTGTGTGTAAGGCTTAACCAGTGTGGAGTGCAGTCTTCAGCCTCACTTCTGTTCCCTCAGGAAACCAAGGCCTAGTTTCCCTGCTGCCTGCTGATTGGTTAAAACACACAACAAGATACATCATGATTGGTGAACACATGACAACATATCTCAGTATACATGCTAGGGTACACTATGTCCAAATCTTTCCAGTTCATTCCAGAGGTCTTGATGAAAATGAAAAAGGAGAGTTATTGAAGAGTACTTAGGAAATGGAGAACCCTTAGGAAATGGAGAACCCTTAGGAAATGGAGAACCCTTAGGAAATGGAGAACATAGGTTAAATAAAATGCCAAATTGTACATGTTTGTTGACAACAATAAAATATCAATCAACATCACAGTCTGATGCCCAGTAGGAATACAACATGCATCAATGTTTTATGAAACCACACACTACCTTTGTTTGACTATATATCAACAGCCTGGCCATATTCTTATTGAGTCTTACAACTGAAGCTCCTTCTGGAAAAATAAAGAAATTATATTCTTATAGTCTCATAGTAGCCTATGAAATCATATGCTGCAGATTGTGTGCGTGTGTGTGTGTGTGTGTGGGTGGGTGTGTGTGTGTGTGTGTGTGTGTGTGTGTGTATAATGATCAGTAGACACTAGACTGACTCTCAGTGGTCATAAGCTGTAACTGCAGCCTTCTTAGTGCACCACACAGTGCTAAATAGCATGTTACCTTTGTAGCCCACAGACCTCTAGTTACCATGGCAATGTAAGCTGTTGCTAAAGCCTTCTGAATGTGGTGGCTTATTGTTGTCCAGTTTACATTGCTCTCTGTGTTGGCTGTTAAATAAAGGTAAAAGATAAATACACTTCTAATTCTGAATTAGAAGTGACTTCTTAGTAAGCGAGAACAGCGAGAATATGTTATGTGCACTCTCTGGGAGTCACCCAGGGATGTATTTGGCAACTGGACATGAACATGCTGCATTTCAATAGTCTATACAGTTGCTTCCTCTTTCTTTTCCTTCAACTGCACATGAACAACTGACAGAACTGGTTAACAGGAAGCATCCCCACTAGACCTCAAACAAATAGCTTCATATTGTGTCATGTTGCTTCATATTGCTTCACATTGCTTCACATTACTTCAACTCATCCTGTATTTTCAGACCGGTGCAGATGAAAAGCTGACAAGAAATTTTCACTGAAAACAAGGAGATAGTAGACTAGAATATTACAGGCTTTGTATGACAATCCTGCCATCTTCTGGCCAATTTGGGGCATCCATGTTCTGGTAAATTTGAGATCGTGTTTTTCAATAAAATATAGTATACAATTATTTTGACAGTATAAACTTTATACAAAATCTGTACAAACTCAAACATTAATGTGAAGTTTAATTAATTTGAAGTTTCAATTTGAAGTGCAGCTTTGCTAACTGCTAACATCTGGATATTGGATTATATTGTTTTTTTTAGGACTATGCTAAATCATGATAACAACTGGAGGGCTGGGTTTGAATCCCACCGGTGCCATCTTTGATGTTGTCCTTTTTTGTCACCTAAAACCCTCACAAACTTTTACAGATGCACAATTGAGAGCAGCCTGTCGGGCTGTATCATGCCTGGTACGGCAACTGCACCGCCCGCAACCTTCGCCAACTCCTGGACAGTCTGTGGTGCAATGTGGCGTTGGTGGATGGAGCGAGACATGATGTCCCAGATGTGCTCAATTGGATTCAGGTCTGGGGAGCGGGTGGGCCAGTCCATAGCATCAATGCCTTCCTCTTGCAGGAACTGCTGACACACTCCAGCCACATGAGGTCTAGCATTGTCTTGCATTAGGAGGAACCCAGGGCCAACCGCACCAGCATATGGTCTCACAAGGGGTCTGAGGATCTCATCTCTGTACCTAATGGCAGTCAGGCTACCTCTGGCGAGCACATGGAGGGCTGTGCGGCCCCCCAAAGAAATGCCACCCCACACCATGACTGACCCACTGCCAAACCGGTCATGCTGGAGGATGTTGCAGGCAGCAGAACATTCTCCACGGCGTTTCCAGACTCTGTCACGTCTGTCACATGTGCTCAGTGTGAACCTGCTTTCATCTGTGAAGAGCACAGGGCGCCAGTGGCGAATTTGCCAATCTTGGTGTTCTCTGGCAAATGCCAAACGTCCTGCACTGTGTTGGGCTGTAAGCACAACCCCCACCTGTGGACGTCGGGCCCTCATACCACCCTCATGGAGTCTGTTTCTGACCGTTTGAGCAGACACATGCACATTTGTGGCCTGCTGGAGGTCATTTTGCAGGGCTCTGGCAGTGCTCCTCCTGCTCCTCCTTGCACAAAGGCGGAGGTAGCGGTCCTGCTGCTGGGTTGTTGCCCTCCTACGGCCTCCTCCACGTCTCCTGATGTACTAGCCTGTCTCCTGGTAGCGCCTCCATGCTCTGGACACTACGCTGACAGACACAGCAAACCTTCTTGCCACAGCTCACATTGATGTGTCATCCTGGATGAGCTGCACTACCTGAGCCACTTGTGTGGGTTGTAGACTCCATCTCATGCTACCACTAGAGTGAAAGCACCGCCAGCATTCAAAAGTGACCAAAACATCAGCCAGGAAGCATAGGAACTGAGAAGTGGTCTGTGGTCACCACCTGCAGAACCACTCCTTTATTGGGGGTGTCTTGCTAATTGCCTATAATTTCCACCTGTTGTCTATTCCATTTGCACAACAGCATGTGAAATGTATTGTCAATCAGTGTTGATTCCTAAGTGGACATTTTGATTTCACAGAAGTGTGATTGACTTGGAGTTACATTGTGTTGTTTAAGTGTTCTCTTTATTTTTTTGAGCAGTGTACATATATTGAAATCACTGACATTGCTTTACTTTAGATTATGTGCATTGTTAGATATTACTTGTTAGATATACACTACCGTTCAAAGTTTGGGGTCACTTAGAAATGTCCTTGTTTTTGAAAGAAAAGCACAATTTTTGTCCATTAAAATAACATGAAATTGATCAGAAATACAGTGTAGACATTGTTAATGTTCTAAATGACTATTGTAGTTGGAAATGGCAGATTTTTTATGGAATATTTACCTAGGCGTACAGAGGCCCATTATCAGCAACCATCACTCCTGTGTTCCAATGGCACATTGTGTTAGCAAAGTTTGTCATTTTAAAAGGCTAATTGATCATTCGAAAACCCTTTTGCAATTATGTTAGCACAGCTGAAAACTGTTGTTCTGATTAAAGAATCAGTACAACTAGCCTTCTTTAGACTAGTTGGGTATCTGGATCATCACCAACTGTTGGTTCGATTACAGGCTCAAAATGGCCAGAAACAAAGAACTTTCTTCTGAAACTCATCAGTTTATTCTTGTTCTGAGAAATGAAGGCTATTCCATGCGAGAAATTTCCAAGAAACTGAAGACATTAATGGCGTTTTTGGATGGGTTTTGGATAAACGCTGAATCCAAGGTCTGTGGTAAACACAGGCTTAGGAGATCTTATACATTCTGTTCTATGAGATAATCTTCATCAGCTAACATCACATTTTGGGAATTTTGAAGCATTTATGGAATAAAAAAAGCACATAAAGGCTTTATAATTCATAAAGGTCTTGTTAACTGTCTGATATTATCATAGAACAAAACGTTTACATCTCATAAGTCTGTGTTAACCTCAGACCTTATTTTCGCGTTTATCCCCAAACCCTATTCTTTCCCCATTCATTTTCCCCATAGGGTTACCGGTTTTTACATCTAGCTAAGAGGCTTGTTCGACATTGGAGCCGACAGTGCAGGAGACTGAAGAACCTTGCATCATAAATAACTACTCCTTATTATTTGTAGATCATTCAGTCAGTCACAATTTACTCATGATACATTAGGCTTTTGATCCTATTGGACACGGCGAAGGTGAGGTGTTGTCTTATGTAAATTATTTCAGATGGGCATTCTGTCTCACTGCCTGTGTGTTCTACGGTAGGATTGGATACTGCAGCTGTGTATGTAAGCATTTTTGTAAGTAAGCATTTCGTTGGATGGTCTATACAACAGGTGCCTGCTGAGGGGAGGATGGATCATAGCAATGGCTGGAACGGAGAAAATGGAATGACATCAAACACATAAAAACCATGTGTTTGATGTGTTTGATAACATTCCCCTTATTCCGCTCCAGTCATTACCACGAGCCCGTCCTCCCCAATTAAGGTGCCACCAACCTCCTGTGGTGTATACCATGTGTATCCTATATATAAGACTAATAAAACTTGAAACTTGGGCAAGTGAGCATTGTCAAAATCAAAACCCAACCCTCAAGAAAGTCATGACGAACTCACTGACAAAACTCAGTTTTGGAGGAGACTGACTTTATGAACAAAATTATAGTAGTCAATTTTGACATCTGAATAAATGTTTCTGACTAATTCTGAGTAGCACCTATCTCCACAGGAGTAAACTAACGTGTAGAAGTCTGTCCGGGGAGGGTCTCTTATGCACTGTTCAACCAATCCAGTAAATGTGGAGGTGGTGTTAAGATGGAGTGTCGCCTTGTCAATATTCCAGATGAAAACAGCTTCAGAGAGCTAGCTAGCCCTATAATGGTATCTACGACAGAAAGAACACCAATAAAATTGGTATGTGGTGTCTGTTGACTTTGTGGCAAGAACTTAATCTTGAAGAAAGACATGCACCATGTATAGGCATCCGCTGTATGTTTAAACCGGGGACTGTGAACAGCAAGGCGCACAGGTTCTCCTCCTTTTCCCTGAAAAACGTATGTTTCTGGTTTCACGACCCCTCTGAAGGTGCTACTTGAGTGACTCCAGTAGGTTCTTCTTTTTCTTTGGCAGGGTTTAACGGCAGTTGACATCCAATATGTTGCATTATCGCCCCTAACTGGACTATAGTATCAATCCATTATACAAAATGAAAAAATAAAAACACCCTTCCAACTAACCCTACACTCGTTAAAAACCCACTACCCCATTCCAATACTTTGTCCCTATCAGCTCCTGCACCATGCCAATGACCTGGAAGGATGGGGTACCACCCCTCAACACTCAATACAGTAAATCGTCTGAAGTCACATCTCATATACCCAAGTACTTCTCTTCAGCTGCCCCCACAAGATCTATTTTCGGTGATTTACGTTCCATTTCTCTGGTACAGTTGATAACCATTGCCATGAACACTAAGAAGCCAACCTTAATGAAGCATATATCACTCGTTGGCCGATCCCTCTGTGCTGGCACAGATCTACTACTGACAGGGATCCTCTCAGGATCCGTCACCATTGAACCATCCTCCTCTACCTTCTTCACTGCCTCATCGTACGACACTTTCTGCACTACTCTGGCCACTTCCGATTTTCTTTTTAATCAAATGAGCATCCCCACAGTTGACACAAACAACTTGATCTACCGAAAGTACACAATCCTCTGTCCCATGCCCTCCTGCACACTTCCCACATCTTGAAATCTCCCTCCTACACACTGCTGCTACACACTGCTGGCACCTGGCACCTAAAACATCTCTGTGGATGTGGCACAAAATCTCTAACTGATATATCCTAAAGACTGGGACTCAAATGGACTGACAGTGACTCACCATGTCTCACCACCGGGTCTGCGGGTGTTATAAACACCAGGAATCTTCAACTTCAATTGCTTCACCTTCACACTTAACGCTACCCCAGAAATCCCTCCTTTCAAAGGTGTCCTGTTCCTAAGAGCAAAGCAAGAAACAGATTTTGACCCAAGTTGCGTGACTGGAAGCACCCGCTCCCTCAGGGCAGGAGAAACACAAACAAATATCACGAGTCCACTACAAGTTACCTTCACTGATTCAACTGTACCCAATTCCTTTCCCACCCACCCTGAAACCACAAATGGATCTGCCAAAAGGCAAGGATCCACTTTCTCCAAATATTTCACTCCTACTGGACCAGATTCTTCTTTATCATGTCCAACAATACCAGGTTCGGTCTTCGAGCTCTTCACCACACCATCCACCTCACTAAACTCGCCCTCATTCACTTCCATTTCACCTCCATAACTCGGCCTGGCATATGCTCACACTGATTGCACTTAACACCATTCTTCTTTGACACACCATCTCCCTCTTTTCCTCCATCTTCAATAGATTCAAACTTAATCTCTGCCTCTCTCATTCTCTTTAACCTCTTCTTCCTCTCTTTTCCCCCCATTCCTCTTCCGTAATCCAATTAAACTACTCCTTGTGAATATATTCCACTTTTCCAAATCGAAATCTCTTTCTTGCCTCCTGGAGGGACGTCATCTCCGGGCACACCAAAACCTCACTAGTAGCTTGAGCACAGAACCCCCTTGTCGCGCTCAGATCACAATGTAATACGTCATTCTGAACAGAAGGTGGAAGTGTTTCCATCTCCTACTAGTACCAGTGGAAGTGGTGCTTCAGCAAGCCTACAAACTGTAATACTTGGATAGGAGACTTGTAGAGGATCAATCAATCAACAAATTGATTGGAATGCTTTATATTAAGTAAATTTAACTGCAGCCCGGCCTTAAATCCCCAAAGACCATAAGGAAGAAAACAACGATGTGATCTGGTGAGCTGTTTGTTTACTGCTTCGTACGTTGGTTTCACTGTTTGGGTCATCTGTTTCTTTGAGCTTCTGATGTTTTATCGGTAATTGTCTTAGAAGGAAATGAATGGTAAACATGGACAGGTTATTTGAGATGGCACTTTCACAACGATGATGTTACTTAGAGAGATATATGTTTTTTAATATAGTTATTATGTCTCTGAATGTGTGGGCAAAGCTAGGCTAGTTGTTGTGAGGATGCAACAAAGTAGCCTAAAGCAAGACACTGGATACATTTCGGAAATGCAATAGGCCTATGCCATGTTTTCCCGTGCTTTCCCCTGTCGCCTCTGTCCGTGAGCATTTGGTGTTGATACTGCTAATGTGCATGGTAAACCACCATGCCTTGGGCCTCCCTTCCTCCGATAAGCCCTGATTCTGGGGCCTGGCCAGGCTACACGATTAATAGGGTACCACCCAGTGGGTCACGGTTCCGCTCTCTCTCTCTCTCTCTCTTTCTCTCTCTCTGTCTCTTTCTCTCTCACTCGCTCTGTCTTTCTGGGCTGAAACATGCGTCGCTGGAGCTGTCCATGGTCCTGAAACATCCACACTAGTCTTTCATTGTAGAAAATGGAGTGAAATAGTGTTGTTTTTCCTCTGCCAGCCTCAGCCAGGCAACCTCACCCTGCCAGGCTCACCCTGGGCCTCACCCTCCCAGTCTCACCCTGCCAGCCTCCTTTAAGCTATTGTTGGATATTTATCAACTTCTCATTTAGTTTATTGTAGCTCAAGAGATAAGGGAAGCAGATTTCAATTGAATACAATTTCACTTTATTTCATTGTGGACCACTCTGCAGTAAAACCTTCAGAGATCTGTTGTCAAATACAGCCTACAACACAATGTATTTTTTGGTATTCATTTGCTGGCTATTTATAATGCCTGTAGGAGCTGTGTGCTATTCACACATTTATTTTCCAATACCGTATAGTCTATGCAAACAGTGCACATGTCAACCAGGAAGAATCAGCCTATATCCCTCTGCTTCATTAATATGAATGAGACATTCATATATTCATATCTGGAGCTGAACATTGGACATTGGGAGTGAATGGTATTCCTAAAAGTGAATGGTATTCCTAAAAGTTTAATGGTATTCCTAAAAGTTGAATGGTATTCCTAAAAATGGAAGGGTATTCCTAAAAGTTGAATGGTATTCCTAAAAGTTGAATGGTATTCCTAAAAGTTGAATGGTATTCCTAAAAGTTGAATGGTATTCCTAAAAATGGAATGGTATTCCTAAAAGTTGAATGGTATTCCTAAAAGTTGAATGGTATTCCTAAAAGTTGAATGGTATTCCTAAAAATGGAATGGTATTCCTAAAAGTTGAATGGTATTCCTAAAAGTTGAATGGTATTCCTAAAAGTTGAGTGGTATTCCTAAAAGTTGAATGGTATTCCTAAAAGTGAATAGAAATCTGAATTGGAACACTTCACCATCCAGGGTTTTGGAGGAGTTGGATTTGCATGAAATTATGATCATATAAACCTCCAATATTGATTAAATAAAATGTAGCCTATGTTGGCCGTGCACTTCATAGCCTGTTTTCAGGCTGCCTAAAGTGGCCTAAACTAAGATAGTTGCATTTTCGTTTCCAATATTATCTAATGATTGTCTTTATTCCTGTATATATATATTGGGACAACAAATGCCCACTACGATTTGTCAAACATAGACTAACTCAATATTATAGGCGAACGCTATTTATGTCAGTTTGTGTTGCACTTATCATTATTCTGATCGAAATTAGGACCATACCAGTGTTCCACCCTAGTAATTAAAACGCCCCCCTGATTGGACAGATAGATAATCCCGGTGGGCCTCGCGCTCCTACTAACGCGCGAGTGGGACTGAGCGCGAGTCACAATCTGCCCAGGGCGAGGGCAAGACGCATGCTAGAACCCGGTTAAGGAGGCACGCGCTCCAGTCTCTCACCCATGCCAGTCTTTAAACTCGTTTAACGTCGCTTTGCAAAACACACAATTACAGAAGTGGTTTTTAATTTATATGCGCGCAGGGGAACGTAAACAGGGCTGAATTCAGCAAGAGGCCGAATCCATTCACTGCAACTGTTCTGAAGAGCCACAGAGTAAGTGTGTTGACAAGGACTCCGGGAGAGTGTGTGAATACTCTCCACGACAAAAGAACGACAGGGAGGAAGAGGATACATTTAAATCGTATTTTTTTAATTGTCCTTATTTTGGAAGAGAAAATGAATGCCGGGGAAGAGAACCTGCTGAAGTCCATCAGCAACGACACTCTACTCGACCTGACGCAGCGCTATGGCCAGTCCGCATTCGGTTTTGGACCTGGTCAGGTTACTGGAAGTTCTGGAGGGCGCTACCCTCTCACACCGGCCGCCGACTTCCTCCACGGTCAGACGGGCAAGTCCAACGAGAGCGGCGGGGAGCAAACCAGCGATGACGACGACAGTTTTGACCCTCTGGACCCCCGGAAGAGGGGCTCGGGCTTCGACGATGACAAACACGGGGGTCCCCTTTCTAAGAAGCCCAAGGAGCAGCGGTCTCTGCGCCTGAGCATCAATGCGCGCGAGAGGAGACGGATGCACGACCTGAACGATGCGTTAGACGGCCTGCGCTCTGTGATCCCATATGCGCACAGCCCGTCGGTGAGGAAACTCTCCAAAATAGCCACTCTCCTCCTGGCCAAGAACTACATCCTCATGCAGGCACAGGCTCTGGAGGAGATGAGGCGGCTGGTGGCTTATCTGAACCAGGGACAGAGCATCAACTCGCCCATCCCCACCGCCCTTGCACCCTTTGGACAGGCGGCCGTGTACCCTTTCACGGGCTCGGCACTCGCCACCCACGCCGATAAATACTCAGGGACAACTGCAAGTCTCTTCAAGCACCACAACGACAAGCCTTGATATCGTTTCTCTGTATATACCCGAACTTCATCCAATTGTATCCATATATCGGTCTCTCTCTCCCACTTTCTATAGTTATTTGAATACGTTGGAATGGGGACTAGGCCTACAGAATAAAGTCTAATGCGTAAATCCTAAACTATGTTTAAATAACTGCTGCCATGTTTCATCCAGATTGAACAAAAACATGAAAAACAACACTGGCCTTTACTAAAGGCTAGATTAGGGTTGGAGCTAAAAAATAGCTTTTTTTTTAAATATGGGAGAAAGTGTTTATCTTTCCCTAAACTCTCCTCAGAGTTAAAGGAATTTGATGAGTTGTTGTGGCCGTGACTTACCATGTTTTAATTGACAGTTTGACATTTTATGTGTGACCATAAAAACGGTACCCTTGCAAAAGTTATGAGTGATCTAAATATCTCATTCTTGTGTACTATGCAACATTCAGCAAAACGAAGAAAAATACGGAGAGAGATGACGAAAACGCTTTCCAGTGTCCAAGTTCTTTTGCAGCACTGTACATTTTGAATCAACTTTCCCTAATTTTAACTGATGCTATGTGGGGAAACACTAGTTTATTATGTCATATATTTTTGAAAAGATGTATTGAGGATTTTGGTTTGGTTATTGCACAATTCACATGATTGTAAGCTATTGTACAACTGTGGAAAACTACTTGATCAAAGTACTGCTATGACATTGGTTTTCAAAACAACAGCCTGACGAAGCATTTGGTTGTGTTGCAACATGAATTTCATATATTGTTTATATGTCTTTATAAATAAAACATATATCTATGCTCGAATAGGCTGCTATTTGTCTTTTTCCTTAAACTTGATTCCACACACCTAAACCATGCACAAAATTAAATTGACACATTCAATCATTTTACTTTATCTAGAGTTTATTAACGCTGAACTGAACTGATTTGTTGTTTTATAGCTTTTGGGACAGTGGTCAGGTGATTCAGACACAAATACATACCATAGTTATGTTTGTAATTAACATTTGAATTGTCAATTTACCACACGTTTTTCAGTTGTAGCCTACAATTTGTTAAAATGGTTTGTGGTTTACCAGACGTCTTAATTTAAGGCATCCCTCGGTCTAAAATTAGTTGATTTGACTGAATTCAATACGACTAAAACATAAATAAACTGACCGTGATTAGGCTACCCATGTGGATTTCCAGGTGAGTATCAGCAATAGGCTATTATAAATTATCTCACAACAATTTAGGAAATGCACTCTTTTCACAATTTTTTTTCATATAAGCCTACAGTAGGCCTGTCTACAATTCTCGATGGAAAATCGCAGCAATTAACACCTAATCTCGGTCCTAGTTTTTCTAGGCTTCATGACGTTGACAAACCTATCCATCATTCATTTCTGCGTAATGTCGCGAATGAATGGGTTCCACAAAATTAATTAGAAACTTCGTTGAGTGATCCGCTCTATTTCTCCCCCATTAAAAACCCCTTTGACATGAAGAGATACATTTATATCGCAGTAAACGAGCCGGGTCTGGCTGGTGGGGCCCGCTGGCGTGCTGAGGGGTCGGTGGCGCTGAAGGGAACGGCGCAAGAGCCGCCCCGGGCGCCCAGGACCTGTCTCCCGATATTTGGGTGATTGCGAGGCCTCGGCGAGTTTTCTCCAACCCAGCCGGATTATTAAGACGATTCCAACTCCTGTCTCCTTCGTCTCCTTAATTCGATGAACGTTACAGAGGGCAGTTTTGATTTGCAGGGCAGTGCATTGCATGGAAAACTAAGAGGTGGAATATATAGCTTAATCCTTATCTGAGAAATACGATTGTTTTCGCTGTAGGCCTATATTTTAAATGAAGGACAGTCAAACACATTTACTGTAGTCCTATCGTTTTCAGAACAGTACAAATAAATTAGTCTTACAGAAAACTCATGCACACTAAAACAAACTCCTTATCAACTTAATAAATAATTCTGCAGAAATGGACTTATTTAAAATAATCCTAATCAAAAACAAGGGAATGGTGTGCCTTTTTCACCAATAGCAACACGTTGTAGTCTGTGTTATACATATTTTCGGTAATTATTATACCAATTTAAACCAACATTTTTAAACAGTTTAATGAGTGCTCCGACTAATCACACCTGTCGTCAATGTAGGCATACATTTAGGCCTACGTGGCAGATTTGATGTACATTTCTATTTGTTTTTCACAATAGGCTACCTCCAAAGAAAAGTTCGGTTGCAATAAAATGGTGAGAGAGAGAAAGAGCGAGGTACTTTTCAGTCAGTGTCACTGTGACTTAACTTTGCACCTTTCCACCTTTTACGCACGAGTCTGTCTGTGCGTTAAACCAGCCTATTCCTTAGCTGTGCCAAGGTGGGACATATATTCAAACAGAAGATAGACGTGAATTTAATATAATAGGAAAGATTGAGTGACTAACGAGAAGACCAATCATTCAGTCTCTCTGTTTGTCGCTAAGGGTTGCCCCAGTCACTCTATAACAGTTTAGATAGATGTCATAACAGCATGCCACCTCTGGCACCTCAAATTGTAGTTCTGATGACAGACGACTCCTCAGCAGCCCCGCGTGACAGGCAGAGGATCGGGGATTCGTTCTGACAAACGGTGCTGTTGATTTTGGGCCATAGCCTCTGTCTCGAGCTCAATCACTATCCACTTCAGCTAATTGGCTTGGATGAGACGGCTGCCTTTTTGCACGGAAGTCTGTATGGTCAGTTTCCCAGTGTCTCCGGTAAACTGCATGGTTTATCACTTGATACAGTATGTGTTCATGGAGACAACTTTCAATATCGCTGTAGCTTGTACGTTTCAGGGTGACAATTTATTAATTATGAGAATATCAACTATATTGGTGCGTTCTTGACCTTGGTGTGTGGCACATTCAGACCAGGGTCTAGAAGGAAACACTAACTCTGAAATAATTAGTAAAAATATTTTTCAACTCTTATTTGCCCTTGAAATGTAATTTGTATTGCCAACAATAACGAAACCAACAACAAAATATGCCACTTTCTAAAGAGATTTTAAACTATTTATAAATAGTTTATAGACTGCTGTTTATTAGTTCAACTAAATGCGATACCTAAATATTATCAGTATTTATGATAATGGCACCATAATGAAATGCCTCCCAATCTGTCTAGATAACTTCATCATATATTACCTGATGTACATAGCCTACTCATATACTGACTCTTGTTGACACACACACACACACACACACACACACACACACACACACACACACACACACACACACACACACACACACACACACACACACACACACACACACATTTGGAATGCACACACATGCCCTCAGTGATGTTATGTAGACCAACACATATCCCAGCACACTCCTGCCTACCTGCACAACTGTGTCCAATCTAGTGCACAGCACTAAACTGCATCTCTGGTGTCTGTAAACGTTTGTGTTTGTTCTCAGTGGGATCAGAAGGGAGTGATTTCATTAGCAGGGCCGTGAGCTTTGATGTATGTTGTTGTGCTTTTCCACAACCCGATGGTATAGTAGTAAAAACATATGCCCTTAAGTGCCAACCTCTCTCTAATGCTTCTGACAGCGCTGCTTTCTCTAATTACGCTCTCTCAGAGACTGGCCTTCGTGTCTGATGCACATTGTGACACTCTTTATCATACTCGTATACACAGAGGACAAACACACACGCACACACACACAGACACACACACACACGAACACACTCACAAAAAAACGTACATACTGCCGAGGGTTGTTGGCGGGGTTGGGGATGAGGGGGGCTGGGCTGTGCTTTAGAATAAAATGCTTTGCAGGTTTTTGTTCAAATCTGCTCAGGGAGGCAAACCTGTTCTGTTAGATGCCAATTGATACTGGAAACAGGGGTGTTTGGGCACGATCAAGTGGTGGAAGGGGGGAAAGTTTGCATAAACAATAGAGCCTGTGTGAGTTTGGGGGGGGGGGGTATGTTTCTGTGTGTGTCTGATTCTGGTAGTTCTGGTAGCAGAGAGAAAGAAAGAGGGAGACAAAGGGAAACATTTTAAAAAGAGGTATAGCGTGAGAGAAGGAAGTGCTGATGGCTCTATGTTATTGTGCCTGCAGTGGTACTGGAAGGACCCCCAGTGTTCCATTCCTCTATGACATCACTGCTCTCCTCCCTCCCAGCCCCGCCTTGTCAGAAGCAATGAACGGGTGAGTCAGTTGGTTCCGAGGAGCCATGTGATTCGGGGCGACGTTGCTGCGAGTGTGGTGGGATGGGTCCGGGTCTTCCATTCATTACCCTCATCAGATGGGTAAGAGGGGGTAGTGTTGGGGGGAGGACTATGTGTTCATATGGCCGCAAAACTTCAGAACATGGCAGTCAGGCAAAGCGTTTTGCCTATCGCCACAAGGCACCTGACACCACACATTGTAAACCCAGACTGTGTAGACGAGCTGGGGCTGGGCCTAGGGAGAGGGAGGGGAGACCAGAGGAGCAGGGAGGGGAGACTGCAGGACAACATGAACATGGAGGAGCTGATTTGCCTCCGTCTATAGCATTGTTTAAGATTATACTGTGCTATGGAGTTGTGTCCCAAAAAAAAATATTTTGCTCAAAACATATTATTTTACTCTCAAGTTTGTGTACATTATTGTATTTATATGTGGGATATAGTTTTCAACAGGAAAAGTTCAAAAATAACTGGAGTGCATCTTTAAGCACTTGGCTGGACCAATGTTACTATACAGTATCTAATGGCAGGGCTACATTGACATATCACTTTAGAATCAAAAGAGCTCTTTCGCTCTGTCACTGCCTCTGACCCCTTTCACTCCCTCCACCCCACCCCACCCTTTCTTTTTGATTTCCCGGTCTCACCAACTATTATCCCTCCCTCCCTCTTGGCCTGTGGTCTTGACAGAAGATGTGAGTTGACAAACGGGGGCATCCGTTACCTTGGCACAGCCTAATCTCTGTAATGGTCCTCAGACACACCACTGACTGGTGGGGAACTTTGGGGGGAAATGGAGGGAAATGGGGGCACAGACACACACACACACACCTTCTACTCCACCCTCCGCATCTAGCTCCCTGCTCCGTACCAGATGAACACAGACACACACAGAGTACCCTCACCCAACACCCGGCTCCGTACCAGCTGAACACACACACACACACCGAGTACCCTCACCCATCACCCTGTTCCATACCAGCTGACGAGGGCCGTGGTTTTGTGGGAGCAGGGGGAGTTCGTTATCCTCATTAATTAATGCCAAAAGCGATGTAGTTGGCCATCCATAATCCTCCATGCGGAGACACAGTGACAGGCAGGCAGGCAGGGCCGGCCCCACCCTCCACAGCCACTCATAGACACACACACAGGAAATGAAGATGCATTTAACTCTCATCATCAATGTGAGTTTGGGACTGGGTGTATGTGTGTGTGTGTGTGTGTGTGAGGTGTGCATCAATAGGCCTACTTAGGCCAAATTAACCTCTGTTAGTGATACCAGGCCACTCGCACTGCCAATCCTGCATCTTATTGTCATCCTTCACCACTGCCAATCCTGCATCTTATTGTCATCCTTCACCACTGCCAATCCTGCATCTTATTGTCATCCTTCACCACTGCCAATCCTGCATCTTATTGTCATCCTTCACCACTGCCAATCATGCATCTTATTGTCATCCTTCACCACTGCCAATCCTGCATCTTATTGTCATCCTTCACCACTGCCAATCCTGCATCTTATTGTCATCCTTCACCACTGCCAATCCTGCATCTTATTGTCATCCTTCACCACTGCCAATCCTGCATCTTATTGTCATCCTTCACCACTGCCAATCCTGCATCTTATTGTCATCCTTCACCACTGCCAATCCTGCATCTTATTGTCATCCTTCACCACTGCCAATCATGCATCTTATTGTCATCCTTCACCACTGCCAATCCTGCATCTTATTGTCATCCTTCACCACTGCCAATCCTGCATCTTATTGTCATCCTTCACCACTGCCAATCCTGCATCTTATTGTCATCCTTCACCACTGCCAATCCTGCATCTTATTGTCATCCTATATCACTGCCAATCCTGCATCTTATTGTCATCCTTCCCCACTGCCAATCCTGCATCTTATTGTCATCCTTCACCACTGCCAATCCTGCATCTTATTGTCATCCTTCACCACTGCCAATCCTGCATCTTATTGTCATCCTTCACCACTGCCAATCCTGCATCTTATTGTCATCCTTCCCCACTACCAATCCTGCATCTTATTGTCATCCTTCCCCACTGCCAATCCTGCATCTTATTGTCATCCTTCACCACTGCCAATCCTGCATCTTATTGTCATCCTTCACCACTGCCAATCCTGCATCTTATTGTCATCCTTCCCCACTACCAATCCTGCATCTTATTGTCATCCTTCCCCACTACCAATCCTGCATCTTATTGTCATCCTTCCCCACTGCCAATCCTGCATCTTATTGTCATCCTTCCCCACTGCCTAACTGTAACTGCTTTTACACAATACAATCTTTTTTTTTTTTTTATCTACTTTCCTTTTCAATTGTACTTACAGATGTAGGATCTTAATTTGATCACCCTGTTGCAGGCAAACCTTCCTGCAATGCAGGACATTTAAAACGTGTAATGTATTTGAGGTTTAAAAATGTCACTTTGACATTTCCACGTTGAAATTTCAGACTTGTTTTTCCCTTAAGAAAAATGTACTGTATCAGCCTCTACAAATGTTTCATAAATTATAATCCACTAAGGTTACATTTACACAGTCCATTTCTGGAAAAAGATCTAATATCATTTGACAAAAGACCAATAATTGGGCAAAAGATAAAAATGGAGCTGTCTGTGTAAACACAAACACATAATAATTCAATAATTTCCTGCTGTAGCAAACTGGGTCAAATTAAGATCCTACATCTGTATGTGTGTACTACAACAGGGTGTTATAGGATGAAGATGTGTCAGACATATAGGATGAAGATGGGTCTTGGAAGTGAGCGGGACAGGGGTGCAGGGGATGCAGTACTCCTGAATGAAAGGCAAGATTAATGGCGTTTCCCTGCCGCAGATCGTCTCGCGCTCGCCTAATTAAAAGAGTTGGAACATGCGCATGGCCATGGATCAGTGGCTTTTAATGAGGAGCTTGTAGGCCCATTTGGGTCTCATTTTCTGCTTAATAAGGCCGGTTTAAAAAGTCATTTTGGAGGGATGTGACTCCTTTAAACCTGCTCATTATCAATAATAGTGCTTCAGTTAAGTACTTCAGGAAACGCTGTTTAATTAATATTGTGGGGTACACGTGGATTAGCTGACAGGCTGGAATGGAGCAGAGAGAGAGAGAGAGCGGAGGGGAGGGGAGGTGGGGGGTTGTAATTGATGAAGAACTTTCAAGGGCACTGATTTCATTAAGCAGCTTCATTACGACCCAAATAACTCTTCATGTCATTTCAATGCTCCAGTCGCTCTCCCAGACACACACACACACGCGCACACACACACACATACACACACATACACACATGTGCGCAAACACGCACAGACAGAAACACACACGAGCAAACACAGACACACACACACAGACATTCAAACACTCAAACGCACACATTTATTGTCTTGTGTAGGAGGAGGACACAAGAAGGATTTTCACATTAGAGGGTTTGTTTTCAAGTTTAGGTTGTGAAGTAAATGCCTACTGCATATTGTGTTTTGATTGATTTAAGATGATTCCACTGCAGCCATCCATTGCAATTTGATTCTGATTTGTTATGGAAGAGTTTTCCATTGAAGCTTGCAAACACAGGGTCACCTGAGAGCTTTGAAGGTCATGGGTTTACAGGAAAAGCAGGCTTGACAGAAGAGAGTGGGTTGGAGGTGGGTGGGCCGAATCCTCTAGCAACTTCCACCACTCAGACCCATTGTTCTCTCCCACAGAGCTACAGTTACTAAAGGCTCTTATGGGCACTTTATCCTATTGTGATAATCTGCTTAGTCCTGGACTCCACTGTTGTGTATCTGGAGCTGGACTCCACTGTTGTGTATCTGGTGCTGGACTCCACTGTTGTGTATCTGGAGCTGGACTCCACTGTTGTGTATCTGGAGCTGGACTCCACTGTTGTGTATCTGGAGCTGGACTCCACTGTTGTGTATCTGGAGCTGGACTCCACTGTTGTGTATCTGGAGCTGGACTCCACTGTTGTGTATCTGGTGCCATGCAGAGAAGTGGTGTACTTGAGGGGTTTTGTTGCGCTGCCTCTAAATCTCTGGGGGGTTTCTGCTTTCACTACAGGACCAATTACAAGGGCCAACACTGTGGAGGCTTGCTGGGTGACATGAGGCTCACTAGTGGCAGGTCTCAATCATCAATCAATCAATATTTTAAAGAGCCAATAAAAAAACAAGATAAGAATTACACATCAGCCTAACAATAAGGAAAAGAGTGGTCGGCTTGAGGATCATTTATTGTTGAACTCAGCGGGTTTTGTCTGGCTAATAGCATTCACAATGGGCTGCAATATTCAAGGTAAATTAAATTAAATCAAATTAAATCCAACTTGAGAGTCCTCACTTTTTGTGTGCAAAGGTTTTTACCACGGCCTTTAGGTCTAGGTTGTGGGTCTGCCTGTTTTCTATACTGGATATTGCCTGTACATTATATGTCCATTGCACTGCACACAATGTAAACTTAGTCTTGAATGATGCATGCCAAAATATACCAGAGATAAGGCACTGGTGATAATGCAACCACTCAATTTAAAAGCCAGTTTACCAGTATGAAAGAAATTGCGACCGCTTTTTTTGTTCAAACCCACAAGAACTTTTAAAGATGATAATCTGTTTGCATCTGCCAATTTATGTCTGTCCAGAATCCAGACGACCTGTCCCCAGAGTTCCCTATACAGTTAGTCTCTTTCCGTAACGTGGCAATTAAGGAGAACAAGAGGCTCAATTAAAGATGTTGCAGAACTGCTGTACTTTAAGCACCACTCCCTTCTGCCCAGTTTCAATGATGTTGCTATAGCAATCAATCTATTTTTACCATCCCTGTAACTGTCGCTTCTGCGGAGAGATCCTTTTGTCAAGTAAAACTCATAATAAACTACAAGAAGAAGCATTAGACTCTCGGCCTGAAATACGCTTTGGAACACCTGAGTAAGCTCCACTCATTGCACTGGTGCCGTCGTAGCCTTGACCAAGGCATTTGTTTACTGACATCCCCTTATACTTAACATTCCTGAAGCCCAAGAAACAAATAGTACATATGGAAATTGAAAAGGTTTATGAATTCCTTTTTGGATGGTTACTGTCAAAATGATGGACATCGATGATCGGCGCATGCCCTCCCCCGCCCTTCTGGGCCCCCAGTTGGTGGTGTTGTATTTTCTGTCTCAATACATTGAATTTGAGAATACGTTTGGTGTATTAGTAGCATGGTAAGAGGTATGATGTAAGTAGTTCATCCAAAGAAGTGGACTGAATGGCTTATGTTCAATTGTAGAACAAGAGAAAATAGGAAGAGGGAGAAGGAAAGGGAGGGAGAGGCTAGAAAGGAGGAGGAGAAGGGAGACGAGGAGGAGGCGAGAGGGAGGGAGGGAGGGAGAGTCTCCTTTTAATCATCACAGTGGGGGCCTACTTACATTATTTGGGTTTGACTTGTTGATAGCGTTGACACTGTCCAACTGAGTAGCAGGTGATATCAGAGCGACTTTGAAGGATTAGTGGGAATGAGAGGGGGTTTTAGCGAGTTTTGCGTGGGGGATAATTCCTTTGAAATATTCTAATATGGAAAATGGATTTTCCATTTTTTTTTCAGATGAGGTTTCTCGAGGACAATAGCATTGGGGAAATTGTCTTACTGTATGACATCAGCAGAAGGAGAGAGAGAAAGAAAGAGATTAGAGAAAGAGAGAGCTGGAGAGAGAACGAGACAAAGAGAGCAAGAGAGACCGCCTTTAAAAGGAAGGATATCAGAAGAGGTCGTCCTGCAGTACTAGAGTATAGGCTATAAATAGGTGCATAGCACAGTACAGTAGCTAAGCTAACAGCTAACCCTAAACAGAGCTAAAGCTAGGCCTAATGCCACTCCAGCTAATGCTCTGGATAAGCCTCAGCTCCACTACCTTGTTATGATTTTTCATAGAATGCAAATAAGAAGAGAATAACACAAAGGCAATCCATTCCTATCTAATCTATAACACCTTTATTGTTGGGACTGATTGTTTTTCTCTGGTAGGAAATAACAGAAAAACAATCACCTTTTGTTTATTTTCAAGGAAGTGTGCGTTTTGTTCTGCGACAGTTGTTGATAGCTCCAGTACATGTTAACTAAAGGAGGAGCGATTAAATTCTTGTTGATATATATTTACAGTGGGGAGAACAAGTATTTGATACAGTTTAGATACAGGAATTTAGACCAAAAAGCTCTATTTTTGTCTCATCAGACCACATGACCTTCTCCCATTCCTCCTCTGGATCATCCAGATGGTCATTGGCAAACTTCAGACGGGCCTGGACATGCGCTGGCTTGAGCAGGGGGACCTTGCGTGCGCTGCAGTATTTTAATCCATGACGGCGTAGTGTGTTACTAATGGTTTTCTTTGAGACTGTGGTCCCAGCTCTCTTCAGGTCATTGACCAGGTCCTGCCATGTAGTTCTGGGCTGATCCCTCACCTTCCTCATGATCATTGATGCCCCACGAGGTGAGATCTTGCATGGAGCCCCAGACCGAGGGTGATTGACCGTCATCTTGAACTTCTTCCATTTTCGAACAATTGCGCCAACAGTTGTTGCCTTCTCACCAAGCTGCTTGCCTATTGTCCTGTAGCCCATCCCAGCCTTGTGCAGGTCTACAATTTTATCCCTGATGTCCTTATACAGCTCTCTGGTCTTGGTCATTGTGGAGAGGTTGGAGTCTGTTTGATTGAGTGTGTGGACAGGTGTCTTTTATACAGGTAACGAATTCAAACAGGTGCAGTTAATACAGGTAATGAGTGGAGAACAGGAGGGCCTCTTAAAGAAAAACTAACAGGTCTGTGAGAGCCGTAATTCTTACTGGTTGGTAGGTGATCAAATACTTATGTCATGCAATAAAATGCTAATTAATTACTTAAAAATCATACAATATGATTTTCTGGGTTTTTGTTTTAGATTCCGTCTCTCACAGTTGAAGTGTACCTATGATAAAAGAATGACAGACCTCTACATGCTTTGTAAGTAGGAAAACCTGCAAAATCGGCAGTGTATGAAATACTTGTTCTCCCCACTGTATATTCTAACCAGTACAGGAAATTGAAACACATACAGTCGCAAGGTCAAGAAAATAGTAGTATTAAATAGCTATATATAATTATGTGTGTGTGTGTGTGACTGTGTGTGTGTGTGTGTGTGTGTGTGAGTGTGTGTGTGTGTGAGTGTGTGTGTGTGGGGTGTGTGTGTGTGTGTGTTTGTGTGTGTGTGTGTGTGTGTGTGTGTGTGTGACTGTGTGTCTCTCTGTGTGTGTGTGTGTGTGTGTGTGTGTGTGTGTGTGTGTGTGTGTGTGTGTGTGTGTGTGTGTGTGTGTGTGTGTGTGTGTGTGACTGTGTGTGTGTGTGGGGGGGTGTGTGTGTGTGTGTGTGTGTGTGTGTGTACATGAAACCCCCACCCATCAGTCTCCAAGTAAAGGGCTAGCCCATTAGATCACAGGGGTGTTTGTGTGTCTCATTTACTGTCTTCATTACACTGGTGTGTTAATGGAGGAGATGACTTTGGAGGTGGAGCGATGGACAGATGGATGGATGACAGTCCTCTATCACCTCTGATGCTGACAGAGAGAGGGAGTGAAGGAGGAGTGGGATAGAGGGAAAGAAAGAAAGGGAGAGATTGAAGGATGAGAAAGAGAGAGCGGGAGGGAGGGAGAGAAAGGGAAAGAGAAAAAAGAAAGAGAGAGGTGCAGGGGAGAGAAAGAGAAAATAAGAAATGTTGACATTATGTATGAATGAAAGACTGACGGAGGGGTTATATGGTGGGTAGCTGGGCACAGTGTGTGTGAGGTTGTGTGTGTGTGTATGTGTGTGTGTGAATGAAGCCCCATACTGTACGTTGGTGTGTCCAGGTGGCTTGTCGTTCTCTCCTGTGTGAGGGATTATTCCCAGGAAGTGCAGTGAAGCAACAGTAATACAGAGTGTGCCTTATTGTTACTGAGACTACAGCTACACGTTCACACAGTAGACACATGCATACACATATTGAGCTACAGAGCTATTGAAAATGAACTTGTGCATCTCATTCACGCATTTGGAACAAATCATCTCTGTTGAGAAAACAAATAAGGATGATTGGGAGATTTTGAAGTAAAGATAACAACTAGTATGTCACTGATATTATTATGGAGAGACAACAAGAGGATTCAGTAATTTGGAGGAATGTTTTTCTGTTTTTGGCAATCTCTACAGGTGTTCATTGACCATCCTCTTACAATATGAAACATGTCATCATACTAAACCACTCTACATTTCATCAACTTTGGGTATTTTTTTAGGATGGAAATAGGATCTTAATTGGTTAAGAAATAAAGCTGTGGCCCAATCCCCTTTCCGGTCGCCATTGTCCTTGTATTAATATTTCAAACAATGAAGGCAAAAAAACAATACTTTGTGATCCCTAACAGGGAATTACATAGGATACATTTGTATCATCCCCCCTCCCTTCACACACACACACACACACACACACACACACACACACACACACACACACACACACACACACACACACACTACTGATCTTTCTGGTATTGTGAACATGAGGATTTCTGATAATGTCCCGGCTCCATTTTCATTTTAATCCCGGCAATGGGACTGGATAATCTGGTGAAGAAGGCCTTGGCCTGGTTGATGCTTCTGATTGAGTTTCTTTTGTTTGGTAGATATGTAATATGGCCGGGTTCAGAGGATTTAATGGGGGGTTACTAGATGGTATGTGATTTAATCATGTTTGCAGAGGTAAACAGGCTGTGGTCTGCTTCCTGACACACACGCACGCACGAACACACACACACGCACGCACGCACGAACACACACACGCACGCACGCACGCACGCACGCACGCACACACACACACACACACACACACACACACACACACACACACACACACACACACACACACACACACACACAGGGTGTTTCAACAGTGTAAGGCAGACAAGTGCCTAAGGTGTTAGATTCACAGAGACAGAGAGATTGGAAACATTACAAGGGTAGTATTGTGTAATGGGGGGGTTGCCTTGAACGCAGATGCTTGTGAGGGGGTGTGGGATGTTAGATAGGGACAAGGGGGGAGGACATGTGTGTGGGGTGAGATGATATGGGGCCTGGGATTTTGGAGAGGGGGGCTATTAACAAGTACAGAATGGAATTAAGAATAATTGGTCTGGAGAGGGGGTGGGGCGGTGAATGGGTGGGTGGGTTTTGGGTTTTGGGTTTGGCGACCCAAATGTTGTAGCTTATGACCCTGGGGGGGATCTTTCTATAGCCTTTTAATGTGTGTGGGGGTACTGATGACAAAGACATGGATCAGTTACAGTAACCGTCCTAGACGAATGGATTATGGAGGAACAAATGGATAATGAACAGGATTTAATGAAGAAAGGAAGGGGATGGAGAGTTAAAGGGGTGGCATTGTATTTGACCCTGATTCTGAACACCTGCTAAACAAACCTACCTACTTATACAGGTATTTTACTGTTAAGAAATCCACATAGAAATTAAACATTTCAGTTAATTAATTGAATTTCAATTTACTTCCTGATGGACTACATTGGAAACTGAATTGACCCCAAACCCTGCTGAAATCCATCTTATATGAGTGAATAAGTGGAAGCAACAGTGGCAACAGCACTCACTGAAAAGTGTAACCATGAAAACCATTAGCACTCTAGGAGTGAGTGAGAGAGGGAGCGAGCGAGCGGGAGAGAGAGTATGTGAGGGAGTATGTGAGGAAGAGTGAAAGAGGGAGGGAGGGAGGGAGGGAGGGATGGAGGGAGGGGATCCCCCTCCTCTTTTAACTTAATCCTCACAGTGGCAGGCTCAACAATAAGAAACCATGATCAGCTGCCATTTACGCAACACACACACACACACACACACTTGTAGACCCCCCACCACTTACCCCGGATCTGTATCTGGCTCTGTGAGTGTAGGGTAGGAGGAGAGTGGGTAGGATGGAAAGCAGGGTGGACAGGAGGGTGTCGGCTAGTTTTCTTTATGTCTCCATCAGTCTGTCTAACTTATAGTGCCACTACAGTCATTAGGCCTGTTGTGTTAAATCTTTCTTACATTAGCTACCATAACACATTGTTAGACATTAAAGTAATATTATCAATATTCAGATCATAATTATAGCAACAAAAGCTGAGAAAGTTGGGTGAGAGCGTGCGAGAGAGAGCGAGAGAGAGTGAGCGAGAGATAAATAATTTTCACTCAGGCAACAGAGAGAGAGAGCGAGAGAGAGAGAGCGAGAGAGAAATAATTTTCACTCATGCAACAGAGAGAGAGAGCGAGAGATAAATCATTTTCACTCAGGCAACAGAGAGAGAGAGAGCGAGAGAGAGAGAGAGCGAGAAAGAAATCATTTTCACTCAGGCAACACGTGTGTTTAGTTGTCTTGGAGACACAGATACAGGTGAGCACAAATAGGACACAAAGTCATGAATCCCCCATCTCAAGGTGTTGCTATCCAGGCATACAGAGCCTGGGGCTGCAGTGTCCAACTACACACAGAAGACCTGGAGGATAAAACACCCCCGACACTCTCACAGGGAAATCAAATGAGGGCACAAGCAAGAGAAACACTTCCTTTGTACAGTATTGAACACTACGATGACTATGATGATGATGAGGATGACTATGATGATGATGAGGATAATTATGAGGTTGATAACGATGATGGTGATGGAAGTCTCAAACATCAGGCCAGACACAATAGCATCGCAAAGATTTGTTTTTAAATAAATGAATTTGCTCTGTTAGAGTAGGGGCAATTCAAATCCACCCCCACTATTACTAGACACCCCAATACCCTGTTCACTGACAGTATTTAGAGGTTAAAGTAGTTAACACAGGAACAATATCACCCCCCAAACACACACGCACGCACGCACGCACGCACGCACACACACACACACACACACACACACACACACACACACACACACACACACACACACACACACACACACACACACACACACACACACATACTCATTAACCGCTTCACTCACTGGCATGTGGGTTTATTGCCATGTTTATTCACATATGTGTAAACTGGAGGTGCCCCATTATGCTCTTGGGTAACAGTAAGAGATGGGGAAAAGATCAGAAGGGCAGACAAATGATTATGATACAAATGAGAGCACTTGGTGGATACAGACTACATCCATAATCCTGATGTTGCTATGGCTTCTGTATTATGCAGATGAGACACACACATGCACAGCAACCAGGTTGTGATTAAATTTGCCGGGGCGTATGATCCGTCGCTAAATCTTTGCAATTTTCATTTTATGCAGCTTTAATATGGATCATGGTTTCTCTCAGGGTGCCCCCGTCGCTTAATCTGGAGCAATCTGAACTGAATCCGGCTGGGTATGGCAGGAAGGCTAGCAGCTGACAGGCTACACCAGGACTACACAGCCCAGCCACTGGGATAACTGTGTATTTACACATCTGACCACCTGGAAGCCAATGAAAATACACTAACATCCAAACATACTCAGGGTGAAAATATAATTTTTTGTTTCGATAAAACAAATAACAGTGTAAACACTTCATATTAACTGAAAGTGCCATGCATTCATCCCTGGATAGAGAGGGCAAGGCCATCCTTGAACCATGTAAAATGTCTAACAGCAAGTCTGAAGACAAAACCACAAGTTGCTTTGATGTGAATACAGTAGCAGTCACAGATATCTTATCAAATGAAGGTCTATATGTAATTGTATGATAGCAGGTGTAAGATTAGTCAGGTAAGTGTGTGGTGGACAGACGTTGTCACTGCCACAGCTACTGTAGCACCAGGAGAACATACACATACACATCTGCTATTTCTAACATCTGTTCCTGGTACTGCTGATCATCTGACACTCTAATCTACTGATTACCAATAATCAACATATATATACAGTACCAGTCAAAGGTTTGGACACACTCATTCCAGGGTTTTCCTGTATGTTTACTATTTTCTACATTGTACTATGAAAAAACACATATGGGATCATGTAGTAACCAAAAAATTGTTAATTAAATCAAAATATATCTTAGATTTTAGATTCTTCAAAGTAGCCACCCTATGCCTTGATGACTGCTTTGCACACTCTTGGCATTCTCTCAACCAGCATCACCTGGAATGCTTTTCCAACCGTCTTGAGGGAGTTCCCACATATTCTGAGCACTTTCCTTCACTCTGCGGCCCAACTCATCCCAAACCAGAGTTCGGGTAATTGTGGAGTACAGGTCATCTGATGCAGCGCTCCATCACTCTCCTTCTTGGTCAAATAGCCCTTACACAGCCTGGAGGGGTGTTGGGTCATTGTCCTGTTGAAATACAAATTATAGTCCCACTAAGCACAAACCAGATGGGATGGCGTATTGCTGCAGAATGCTGTGATAGCCATGTTGGTTAAGTGCGCCTTGAATTCTAAATAAATCACAGACAGTGTCACCAGCAAAGCACCACCACACCATCACACTGCAATTTCTTAGGCTGGTAACTCTAATTAACTTATCCTCTGCAGCAGAGGTAACTCTGGGTCTTACTTTCATGTGGCAGTCCTCATGAGAGCCAGTTTCATCCTAGCACTTGATAGTTTTTGTGACTGCACTTGAAGAAACTTTCAAAGTTCTTGAAATTTCCTGCATTGACTGACCTTCAGTCCTTCATCAAGTAATGATGGACTGTCCTTTCTATTTGATTATTTGAGCTGTTCTTGACATAATATGGACTTGGTCTTTTACCAAATAGGGCTATCTTCTGTATACCACCCCTCACTTGTCACAACACAACTGATTGGCTCAAAAACTTTGATCAAGAAAGATATTCCACAAATTAACTTTTAACAAGGCACACCTGTTAATTGAAAAGCATTCCAGGTGACTACCTCATGAAACTGGTTGAGAGAATGCCAAGAGTGTGCAAAGCTGTCATCAAGGCAAAGGCTGACTATTTGAAGAATCTAAAATATATTTGGATTTGTTTAACACTTTTTTGGTTACTACATGATTCCATATGTGTTATTTCATAGTGTTGATGTCTTCACTATTATTCTACAATGTATAAAATAGTAAAAATAAAGAAAAATCCTTGAATGAGTAGGTGTCCAAACTCTTGACTGGTACTGTATATATTTAAAACTATTTTAATAACAATACAAAACATGCACATACTGTACAAACGACAACATCATACAAACATCAACTACATCACACCTGCCCAGACCCACTAGCACACACCCCCATCTCCAGCGCCAGCTACACTTTCCGCCACATGCCTTCAAACTGCACCATTTTGTTTCTCTCTGTAGCCCACGCACTTTACATTTTTACATAATGAAGCATTTGACCCGTACGTTGCGTTAACAACGGAGGATTGGTTGATTTCCAGTTTTTAAGTATACATTTTCATAAAGATGATTGACAAGAAAAGTATTGTCCAACCCATCAGGTATCTCACTGCACCCTCATATGAAAAATGCAGACAAACGGATGAAAAGTATCATCCAACCCATCAGGTATCTCACTGCACCCTCATATGAAAAATGCAGACAAACGGATGAAAAGTATTGTCCAACCCATCAGGTATCTCACTGCACCCTCATATGAAAAATGCAGACAAACGGATGAAAAGTAGATTTACATTGTAATATTTCTGACAGTCAACTTTCTAACTCCACCCGAAACCTTTGGACTTCATAAGATTCCCAGAAGGCATGGATTATTGAGTCATTATTAGTTTTACACTTCAGACATGACTCTGACGTGATGTAGAATTTGTGAATTTTGTCTCTTGTACAATAAATTTCATACATGAATTTATACAGTTACCCATAATCTTACACGCATTAAATATGAGACCTATGATACCCTGGGTGTGTATGTCTGGGAGGGGGAGGTGTGAGGGTGGAGGAATGGGGTTTGTGGGCATACTGCATGTAAGAGGGTATAGGGTCATGGTGTGCTTGGGTATTGTATCTAGTATCTACCCCGTCTCCCCCACACCCACACACACACACACACACACACACACACACACACACACACACACACACACACACACACACACACACACACACACACACACACACACACACACACACACACACACACACACACACACACACACACCAGCACTTTCTAACCCAATAAGTGAAGGTAGAGGGGGGTTTGTTTGCTGGCCCCATTTTTCATTAAGAGTAAGCTGTTGAAATAAAAATTATATGAATGTCTAATGCACACATCGTTGAGGAATACCAAACATGCTTAATCTTTATCACTATCTCTCACTCTCTTTTTTACTCTTATCCCCCTCTCATCTTCCCACCCCCCAACCTCCCTCTCTCTAACCCACCTCCCCTTCCCTTTCTCTCATTGTCTTTGTCATTGGCTGGACACACATTACATTGAGCAGATGGTGACCATATTCATTTTTTCCGACATTAACCATTCGTTATAGACTGGAGACTAAGCCAATACCCCCCCCCCCCATCACCCACTAACCCCCAGTACACACACACACACACACACACACACACACACACACACACACACACACACACACACACACACACACACACATGACCAACACCACCATTGTGTGTCATTCCTCCACTTTGCACAATAGAATGTAGTATCCTTTCCTTTTCTCTCTCTCTCTCTGTCTCTCTCTCTCTCTGTCTCTCTCTCTTTCTGTCTCTCTCTCTCTCTCTCTCTCTCTCCCTCTCTCTCTCTCTCTCTCCCTCTCTCTCTCTCTCTCTCTCTCTCGCTCTCTCTCTCTCTCTCTCTCTCTCTCTCTCTCCCTCCCTCCCTCCCTCTGTCTCTCTCTCCATCTTTATCACTCTGTCTCTCCACTCCCTCCCCCAATCCCTCCCTCTGTCTGTCTCTCTCTCCATCTCTATCTCTCTGTCTCTTCACTCCACCCACCACTCACTCCCTCCCTCCCTCCCTCCCTCTGTCTGTCTGTCTGTCTCTCTCTCTCCATCTCTATCTCTCTGTAATCAAAATGGTAAAAAAAACTAAAACCTGTTAGGCAGTAAATCACGTTTAATCTCTGGCTTGAAGAAAAGATGAACATTAATCCACATCTGTCCATACAAATGTTTACCGCTCATATTTCCGACCTCATCCAGCCCTGCTGGCTAAGCCGTGTGTGTGCGTGTGCGTGTGGTGTGTGTGTGAGCCTATGCACATGTGTGCTTGTGTGTGTTTTTGATCTGCGTGCTTGTGTGTTTCTATATTTGTGCATTTGGTGTATGTACATCATGTACAGTACCAGTCAAAAGTTTGGGCACACCTACTTATTCCAAGGTTTTCCTTTATTTTTACTATTTTCTACATTGTAGAATAGTAGTGAAGACATCAAAACTATGAAATAACGATACACCATCACATCTGGTTTGCACTTAGTGGGACTATCATTTGTTGTTCAACTGGACAAGGACCCAACACACCTCCAGGCTGTGTAAGGGCTATTTGACCAAGAAGGAGAGTGATGGAGTGCTGCATCAGATGACCTGGCCTCCACAATCACCCGACCTCAACCCAATTGACATTGTTTGGGATGAGTTGGACCGCAGAGTGAAGTAAAAGCAGCCTATGTGGGAACTCCCTCAAGACTGTTGGAAAAGCATTCAAGGTGAAGCTGGTTGAGAGAATGCAAAGAGTGTGCAAAGCTGTCATCAAGGCAAAGGGTGGCTACGTTGAATAATCTCAAATATGAAATATATTTTTATTTGTTTAATACTTTTTTGGTTACTACATGATTCCATATGTGTTATTTCATAGTTTTGATGTCTTCACTATTATTGTACAATGTAGAAAATAGTACAAATTAAGAAAAACCCTTTAATGAGTAGGTGTGTCCAAACTTTTGCCTGGTACTGTATGAAACATTCTCTCATTGTCAACTGCGTTTATTTTCAGCTAACTTAATTAACATGTGTAAATATTTGTATGAACATAACAAGATTCAACAACTAAACTGAACAAGTTCCACAGACATGTGACTAACAGAAATTGAATAATGTGTCCCTGAACAAAGAGGGGGGTCAAAATCAAAAGCATTAGGTACTGCAGTGCATCTCCTCCTCATTGACTGCACCTTATTTGTCCGTTCTTGCTGTGAGATGGTACCCCATTTTCCACCAAGGCACCTGCAAGTTCCCGGACATTTCTGTGGGGAATGGCCCTAGCCCTCACCCTTCAATCCAACAGGTCCCAGACGTGCTCAATGGGATTGAGATCCGTCTCTTCGCTAGCCATGGCAGAACACTGACATTCCTGTCTTGCAGAAAATCACGCACAGAACGAGCAGTATGTCTGGTGGCATTGTCATGCTGGAGGGTCATGTCAGGATGAGCCTGCAGGAAGGGTACCACATGAGGGAGGAGGATGTCTTCCCTGTAACACACAGCATTGAGATTGCCTACAATGACAACAAGCTCAGTCCGATGATGCTGTGACACCGCCCCAGACCATGACGGACCCTCCACCTCCAAATCGATCCCGCTCCAGAGTACAGGCATAGGTGTAATGCTCATTTCTTCAACGATAAATGCGAATCCGACCATGTCCCCGGTGAGACAAAACCGTGACTCGTCAGTGAAGAGCACTTTTTGCCAGTCCTGTCTGGTCCAGCAACGATGGGTTTGTGCCCATAGGCAATGTTGTTTCCGGTGATGTCTGGTATGGACCTGCCTTACAACAGGCCTGCGAGGACGATCAGCTGTCTGTCCTGTCTCCCTGTAGTGCTGTCTTAGTAGTCTCACAGTACGGACATTGCAATTTATTGCCCTGGCCACATCGGTAGTCCTCATGCCTCCTTGCAGCATGCCTAAGGCACATTCACACAGATGAGCAGGGACCCTGGGCATCTTTCTTTTGGTGTTTTGCAGAGTCAGTAGAAAGGCCTCTTTAGTGTCCTAGGTTTCCATAACTGTGACCTTACTTGCCTACTGTAAGCTGTTAGTGTCTTAGCGACCGTTGCACAGGTGCATGTTCATTCATTGTTTATGGTTCATTGAACAAGCATGGGAAACAGTGTTTAAACCCTTTACAATGAAGATCTGTGAAGTTATTTGGATTTTTACAAATTATCTTTGAAAGACAGGGTCCTGAAAAAGGGACGTTTATTTTTTTGCTGAGTTGATGTATATATCAGTGGAGGCTCCTCAGAGGAGGAGAGGGAGACCATCCTCCTCAGTGAATTTCATTTTTAGATAAAACTTACCTAAATATTTTCATGTTACCAAATAATTGAAAAAAAACACACTGTTTTGCAATGGTCTACCGTAGCCTCAACAGGACTCTGTAGGGTAGCACCATGGTGTAGCCGGAGGTCAGCTAGTTTCCGTCCTCCCTGGGTACATTGAATTTAATACAAAATCTAGGAGGCTCATGGTTCTCACCCCTTTCATAGACTTACACAGTAATTATGACAACTTTCGGAGGACGTCCTCCAACCTATCAGAGCTCTTGCAGCATGAACTAACATGTTGTATCAGAGAATGAATCCAGTACTGAAAGCATAAGCTACAACTAGCTAGCACTCTAGTGCATAACATGTGGTGAGTAGTTGACTCAAATCGAGAGAAAGACAATAATTAAACAGTTTTGCACAATTTAATTTCTCACAAAAATTAAGGAGAAGCAAGTGAGAAAGATAGTGAGAGAGAAAGAGAGAGATACTGTAGCTATATTTTGTTGTATCTTTTTTTCACATTCACTTACTTAGCTAGCCAATGCAGCTAGCTAGTTTAGCCTACTCAAACAGCCTGCTCAAATAGAGAGGGATGCTATGTTAGCTAGCTGGCTAAGGCTATGCAACACTGGAACTCTTCCAAGTCAAGGTAAGCTTTTGGTTTTATATATTTATTTACACCGGGGCCTGCCGGTGTAACTGCTAAACTGCTATCTGTCTGTACACCGTACTGCATGATTGTAGTGGGTTTACTAACGTGTTGGTTGTGGTAGCTATGTTGACAGTGACATTAATATGGTGACAACAATACACATCACAGACAAACTGAATTGGTCCACTCACACAGACAGCATCGTGAAGAAGGCACAGCAGCGCCTCTTCAACCTCAGGAGGCTGAAGAAATTCGGCTTGTCACCAAAAGCACTCACAAACTTCTACAGATGCACAATCGAGAGCATCCTGGCGGGCTGTATCACCGCCTGGTATGGCAACTGCACCGCCCTCAACCGTAAGGCTCTCCAGAGGGTAGTGAGGTCTGCACAACGCATCACCGGGGGCAAACTACCTGCCCTCCAGGACACCTACAGCACCCGATGTCACAGGAAGGCCATAAAGATCATCAAGGACATCAACCACCCGAGCCACTGCCTGTTCACCCCGCTATCATCCAGAAGGCGAGGTCAGTACAGGTGCATCAAAGCTGGGACCGAGAGACTGAAAAACAGCTTCTATCTCAAGGCCATCAGACTGTTAAACAGCCACCACTAACACTGAGTGGCTGCTGCCAACACACTGACACTGACTCAACTCCAGCCACTTTAATAATGGGAATTGATGGGAAATGATGTAAATATATCACTAGCCACTTTAAACAATGCTACCTTATATAAATGTTACTTACCCTACATTATTCATCTCATATGCATACGTATATACTGTACTCTATATCATCGACGGTATCCTTATGTAATACATGTATCACTAGCCACTTTATACTATGCCACTTTGTTTACATACTCATCTCATTTGTACATACTGTACTCGATACCATCTACTGTATCTTGCCTATGCTGCTCTGTACCATCACTCATTCATATATCCTTATGTACATATTCTTTATCCCCTTACACTGTGTACAAGACAGTAGTTTTGGAATTGTTAGTTAGATTACTTGTTATTACTGCATTGTCGGAACTAGAAGCACAAGCATTTCGCTACACTCGCATTAACATCTGCTAACCATGTGTATGTGACAAATAAAATTTGATTTGATTTGATTTGATTTGATTTGATGGACGGAGGTTTTCACTCAAAATCTCACGATACATGGCCCCATTCATTCTTTCCTTTACACGGATCCGTCGTCCTGGTCCCTTTGCAGAAAAACAGCCCCAAAGCATGATGTTTCCACCCCCATGCTTCACAGTAGGTATGGTGTTCTTTGGATGCAACTCAGCATTCTTTGTCCTCCAAACACGACGAGTTGAGTTTTTACCAAAATGTTATATTTTGGTTTCATCTGACCATATGACATTCTCCCAATCTTCTTCTGGATCATCCAAATGCTCTCGGGCCTGGACATGTACTGGCTTAAGCAGGGGGACACGTCTGGCACTGCAGGATTTGAGTCCCTGGCGGCGTAGTGTGTTACTGATGGTAGGCTTTGTTACTTTGGTCCCAGCTCTCTGCAGGTCATTCACTAGGTCTGGGTTCTGGGATTTTTGCTCACCATTCTTGTGATCATTTTGACCCCACGGGCTGAGATCTTGCGTGGAGCCCCAGATCGAGGGAGATTATCAGTGGTCTTTTATGTCTTCCATTTCATAATAATTGCTCCCACAGTTGATTTCTTCAAACCAAGCTGCTTACCTATTGCAGATTCAGTCTTCCCAGCCTGGTGCAGGTCTACCATTTTGTTTCTGGTGTCCTTTGACAGCTCTTTGGTCTTGGCCATAGTGGAGTTTGGAGTGTGACTGTTTGAGGTTGTGGACAGGTGTCTTTTATACTGATAACAAGTTCAAACAGGTGCCATTAATACAAGTAACGAGTGGAGGACAGAGGAGCCTCTTAAAGAAGAAGTTACAGGTCTGTGAGAGCCAGAAATCGTGCTTGTTTGTAGGTGACCAAATACTTTTTTTCCACCATAATTTGCAAATAAATTCATTAAAAATCCTACAATGTGATTTTCTGGATTTTTTTCTTCTAATTTTGTCTGTCATAGTTGAAGTGTACCTATGTTGAAGTGTACCCAGGCCTCTCTCATCTTTTTAAGTGGGAGAACTTGCACAATTGGTGGCTGAATAAATACTTTTTTGCCCCACTGTATGATTACACCCTAGATCAGCTAGATGCAGGCAATATTGTGCAAGGAGGTATTGAATGTGTAAATGTCTGTCACCTTGATTACTCACATTTCTCTCGACCTGTGCACCGACGTTGTAAACTATATAGGCTAGATTGTAGCAGCCTCATGGGTAGAGTGGAAATTCCTCCCACCTGCATCAAGAGTCTCCTGTTTCTATAAGATCAGAGCAAGATGTGAAGGATGCTGATGTAGTTACCGTGGTTATTGAAAGAACCCTACACCATTCTAGATCTAAAGTTAAGTCTGGGGCAAAGAGTGGAAAACATTTGAATAATATTTGGGACTCAGACACTGTGTAGTCTGGAGGTCAGACAGGCTGAGAACTCTCACACACTTAAACTAATGAACATTTTAGATGCAGTCTCAGAGTGGGAGTTACAGTCCCTTAGCCACACGGTAGACATCGATCGGCCTGTATGTGTGTATGTGTGTGGGTGTTTGCATGCGTGTGTGTGTGTGTATGTATGTGTGTGTGTGTGTGTACATGCACGGCTTGACGTCTTTACTTAGTTCCCCTTAGTGATATGAACCTTTTGGCCAAATTAATAATTACAACTCAGTGGTGTTGCTTTCTTTCTAAATCTGTCCCAATCCAGAACCATCTCTTCTTCTACATCTCTCTATCTCTCTATCTCTCTCTCAACACACCTACAGAATGTCTGTCTCTCTATCCCTCTCTCCACACACCCCCACCCTCACACAAACCTACACACAGAGTGGTCAGCCACCTGGCTCCTATGGACAGGATATTTTTTTATTTTATTTAACAAGACAAGTCAGATTAAGAACAAATTCTTATTTTCAATGACGGCCTAGGAACAGTGGGTTAACTGGCCTAGGACCAGTGGGTTAACTGGTCTAGGAACAGTGGGTTAACTGGTCTAGGAACAGTGGGTTAACTGCCTTGTTCAGGGGCAGAACAACAGATGTTTTACCTTTTCAGCTCAGGGATTTGCTCCAACCACTAGGCTACCTGCCGCCCCTGAACAGCAAGGATATGGTCGGTATGTGCAGCCAGGGGTGTCTGTCAGTAGTGGGCCGTCTCAGATGTTGTTAATCATAAACACATGTAAGTGTGTGTGTGTGTCTGCACTTACTGTATGTCCCCTCTGTCTCCTTCTCTTCTCATCTCCCTGATCCCTTCTCTCCCCCTCTCCCCTTCTCATACACACCCTGCAGTGCCCTCAAACTGTCCTAAATAACTGAATCTGTAAGGCGACCTCGCTTAGCGGACGACTGACTGAGAGTGCAGCCCGACTAGGGACGCTGCTGCCTGACTGCTGTGTGCTGTAAGGGGATTGCTGTAATTACTGGGATCTGTGCACCGTATGTATCTTTTCAGCCGACCAGTGATCCTGCCGTAAAAAGCCTAACATTTGGCTCTTAACTAATGCACACCATTAGATTGATTATGTTGGATTTGTGTCTCTCTGTCTCTCTCTCTCTCTGTATGTACTGTGTGTGTGCTTGTGTGTGCTTGTGTGTGTGTGTGTGTGTGTGTGTGTGTGTGTGTGTGTGTGTGTGTGTGTGTGTGTGTGTGTGTGTGTGTGTGTGTGTGTGTGTGTGTGTGCGTGCGTGCGTGCTTGTGTGTGTCCCATGTCCTCCCCTCCTCATCCTGGCATGCTGGTGTGTGATGCCTCTTAAATAATGGCTGTGTGCTGAGTGTAATCCTGATTAAATGGAGGTTAATGTCTGTTAGACTGTTTCACTGGAGCATCTCCATCACTGACCTTCTATGGCAACAGAGCTTACATAAATGAACCTGCCCATGAGACATAGAGTGACACAGAGACACAGGAGGGGTGGGAGGGTGGATGATGTTGGGTAGTGTATGTCCATCCTGAATGGCCGATGTGAGTATATGATGTGAGTATATGATGTGAATATATGATGTGAGTATCAGGTGTGAAAGTAACGAATTACAACTTCTCACATTCCTGTTATTGAGTAGCTTTTCTGTGTACGTGTACTTTTTTGAGTACTTTTTAAAGGCTGTACTTTTACTTTTACATAAGTACATTTTGAATGAAATAAAGTACTTAAGTACATTTTCAAAACCATCCGTTTCAGAGTACAATCTAGAAAAGGGATACCCATCATCATGGCAAGCACATAAAGTTTGCGCCTTTAGTAGCAGCTAGAACAGTTCAATTGTTTGTCAATGACAAGTAACGTGACCAGATGGACCAATACAATTAAATTTCACGCATCGCGCCAAAAAGGCCCAATCACAGCTGTGTATGCAAACCAAATGATGATCGGTAGCAGGATTTTCTAACAATTAAAAAAAGGTAGCTAACGTAAACTCACTCACTTTTGTACATCGCCTTGGTCCGTACAATTGACCTTATTTTAGCGCCCCAAAAACGCAATACTTCCAGATCAACTGTAATGTCAATACCATTGTAAAGCACAATTTCTCCCCTTTCCAACAAAATCAATGACATGACCCCCACGTGGCCCGTTTCTGCATGATTCAAGAAGGCAATGAGCCCCGGTGGGTCATTTTAAAAATGGCGGGTGGGGAAGCGAAACCAATGCGTGATAGTGAGAAGGAGAGATGTTGTGTGGGAAAATTGCTTTTTTCACTCGATCTGTCCAACTTATCATCTTATCGCCTCATCTTATCTCATCTCATCATCTTATCGCCTCTCCTGTAAATAAAACACTATAAAGAGTTTATATAATGTGTCATTACATACCTATTTGAAGGTGAAATTAATAAACAATAATCATGTTTGGTAAAACTATAGTTCTTATAACTGGGGAAAGAAAGAACAATATTCCCCAACATCCGTATGTATTTGGACAGTGACATTATTCAAAATATGCTGTAATTTCAAAAATGTATGAATAAAAAACCTTCTTATAGCTGACAGTCTGCACTTTAACCCCATTGTCATTGTATCTTTTAAAATCCAATGTGCTGGACTACAGAGCCAAAACAAAATGGTTGTCATTGCCCAAATACTTACAGATTGCACCTTGTGCTGGTTTAAGTTAATTTGTATAAAACCAAACTGGTCAGGCTATATACATTTTGCCCAGATTGATGCAGTCATTTTGTCCACAGAGGAAACATCCATTAGAGATGACAAACTACAATATGCTCACCTTTGCAACCACAAACAAATCAATCAAGGAACTATCAAACACCTCTTCAACTTGTCTGAAATGATGGCAGTGGGAGGAGCCAGGTGCGTCTCACAGGCAACCGTTGACAAGCTTGTCATTAATCTGATCTGTGAGGGCCATCAGCCATTCTCTGGTCGAACAACCCGCTTTTAAAGAGTTGGTAACCACCCTGCATCCTCAATGCAGTCATCTCCAGACCTACTGTTAGTTCAAGAATACATGAAGCTGCCAATCACATGAAGACAGTTATGGCACATCTTGGCAGGGTAAATGATGTTGCCACCACCACTGATTGTTGGACAGCTCATCAAATGAGTTACATAGGGGTCACAGGTCACTGGATAGTTGAAGAATCTCTGGTGAGACGTTCTGTTGCACTCGCTTGCAAGAGATTGAGCGGTTCCCACACATTTGATGTGCTTGCAGGTGCCCTCGATGACATCCATTGTGCATACAGGGCCAGGGGGAAAGTGGTAAGATCCACAACACACTGTGGATCAAACTTCATCAAAGAATTCAGTGTTTTTGGTGAGCAGAGCCAGGCAGTCGAGTCAGCAGACCCGAGACTCAGATGCTGAAGAGCCAGCAGAGCAGGTTGAATACCAAGACACCTATTCCATCCTGGGAAATGACAGTGGCCCAGAATATCAACTCCCTCAGCATCAACGGTGTGCATGTCACCTGCTGAACCTCATTGCAACAACAGATTCTGTGTTGGTAGAAACAAATAGTGATAGCTACAAAAGGCTGTCCAGGTGGAATAAAACGGGACTGTCAACCTTAGCTGCTGAAGTTGTAGAGAATGAGTGCAAACAGTCCAAATCAAACATATTGGAACTGAACTTACCTGGCTGCAGAGAGGATCACACGTATCATACAAGAGAAGGGGGAGGATGCCATTAGAAATGTGTGTAAAGAATTCAAAGTGAGAATGTGAATAACAATTCTTTGAATCAATTTAATATTTTCCTATTACAGTAATATTTATTGTCCATGAAATGTTAGTATTCTAAGAGGTATTACACTTACCTTGTCTTTCAGGCTGAGCCCGGCAGAAATGTCCTTCTTGAATGAGTACTGCAAAGTGATGAAGCCTTTGGTTTCTACAGTCTGAGACCAACACTGGCTGCTGCCAGTGATCTTACTAAAAACAAAACTTCAAAGGCTGGAAGCATCTTGCCAAATGTGCCTACAACTATCAGAGCCATTCAGAACAGTCTCCAAAAGCACTTTGGAGAAATGATGGAGGAGCCACAGCCTATTGCTGCTGCAATCCTTCTGCCAAAGTTCAAGACGTCTTGGACTGACAAAACTGATGTCATCACAGCTGGTATGATTTCTTTACTCCAAAAGGTTTGAACCTCGTTGTCCATATGATGATATCTTTTAGTCTTTGAGTCTTGTCTTTAATTGTTTCATTTAAATATATATATATTTTTAATGGTTTAAATTTTTTTCATTATTTAATTTGCATTACAGGTGCTGGACAATAACCTTTGCATATAACTATGTTTGGGTACAGCCAGACATGAACACAACTCAACATTAAAGAATTGATTAGGTCTGAATGTATTTGAACAACTCAAATCAATCTCAGTATCTCAGAATAACAAGTGTGGAAGTCTGTGTTAGAGCTATTGCAATGCCAGTAATATGATTGTGTTGCCAGCCAGAGTTTGCTGAAACGTGTGAATGTTGTGTTGTTTCCAATGTATAGGTTTGGCGTACCTGAAGAATCATCTTGACACAATCACACTGGATGAGACTAAGCATCTAAGGCAACATTCATCTGATGAACAGGATTTCTTTTCATCACTGACAACCAATCGGTCAGAAGGTACAGGAGAGCTGGATGGGTATCTTGCTAGTCCATCGGACAAAATAGATTTACTTCATTTGTTTCCGTACATAAAGAAATTGTCCCTCAAGCTCAACACAGGCCTGCATCTGCTGCCTGTGAGCGTCTTTTTAGCTGTGCTGGACTCTTCACTGCAAAGCGAGCCAGCATAGACTCAATTAACTTAGAAAATCAACTCCTACTGAAACTGTGGCAAATTCAGCGAGAAGTGAAGTGAGTTAAGTGGTCGATAGGTCGTTTCATAAAAGATATGCCTTTTGAACATTCCTTTGAACAGTTGTAGACGTGAAGTTGAAGATGTAATATTAAAATCAGCCGTGCTGGATCTTGTTGGTTATTATCTGGTGTTTTATGGAACATTTGGCCTGTCAAGCGTTACATGTAAACAATATTACATATACAGTAGTATATAGAAAAGTAATCATTTTTTAAATATTAATTTGTTTGTGAAGCTACATTCAATTGCTACACTCTTTTCACATGAACTTCCATTATTGTAAAAGGAGAATAAAAATAACCATCAAAATTGAAATAGCTCATAATTTTAGCTTTTACTCTGAGTACTTTTTAAATGTGCTACCAGTACTTTTACTTCTACTTGATTACAATTTCATTAAAGTAATTGTACTTCTACTTGAGTAGGATTTTACAGTACTCTTTCCACCCCTGGTGAGTATATGCTGGGAATATATGATGGGAGTATATGATGTCTATAGATGTGAATGAGTGCACATGTGTGTACATATTCAATGAATCAGTATTTTTGAACAATAAGTCAGTTTGTTCATGCTCAAAATCCTTTTATTGAGCATCAATTTAAACTTCTGAAAGCCACTTGAAGCAAAAATGTGCAAATAATGAAATAAAAGGAGAAATATCACTTTCCTCTTGGATGTGGCAGAGGAACAAACAGATTGACCATACTCTCAATTCCAAAATCCTCCCCCGTCTAGCCAACACATTCGTCACGTCCATCTTGGCTGTGTGTGTGTGTGTGTGTGTGTGTGTGTGTGTGTGTGTGTGTGTGTGTGTGTGTGTGTGTGTTTGTGTGCGTGCGTGCGTGCGTGTGTGTGTGTGGGGTGTTGCAGGATGGAGGCTGTGCCAGGCTATTCGGCCCATACACAAACCGACCCATGGCCAACCTACGTTAAGACGTGTGTCTGTGTTACCCCAACCTACACACAGCTCATCTGGTAAGACATCCCACCAGTTAGAAATTGGACACCTGTCCTTCTGTCTGTCATTTCCCTGCATGCATTTCACTCTCTGCTTTTTCTCTTTTTCACACAACCCATCTTTCCACCACCCTCCTTCCCTCCCTCTCATTCCTTATTAAGTTTAATGTCTCTGACCCAGGGAGTCAGGATATACACAGATATATTACTGTAATTATCTAATTTTACTGTGCCTTTAAACGTCCCATAGAAGCAGAGTTATGGTATTAATACTATAAAGAGGGTTGGGGCAGAGGAGTGATGACTTAATACTGGCGTGTGTGAGAGGACCATTGATGAAACACTGCAACTTAATATCTGCAGTGAAGCTCTTCCTTGTCGTAGCGTATTATGAACTTGACAGTCATTGTAGAATAAAGTCAAATATTTAAGTTGGTTGTGGGCCTTTGCAAAAATGCAGGAAGTCACTAATGATATTTTGTCTATACTATGAAGATAGAGTAATGCAATTATACTTGCTTGCTGGTCGATTCATTCAGTTTTCCCACCTGAAAAGCAGACACGAGAACGAGAGAAGTCTTCCACAGTGTCAACGAGTTAGTAATTCTGCATTCCAATGGTAACCATGGAGGGAGTATGTAATCTGAACGTTTTACATGTCTTCTCTCTTTTCATCTCATATCCTCAGTTTGTACCAGCAGAAATGTGAATAACCATATTTAGTTTCCAGGAAACCAGGCTGCTGAATGTGTTATTTACTGAAGGACTGAATCACATTTGGGATCAGTTCAAATTCACAACTGTGCCAATCCACTTTTTCTTTCTCTCTCTCGCTCTCTCCCTCCATCTCTCTCCCTCCATCTATCTGTATCACTCCCTCCATCTATCTGTATCTCTCCATCCATCTATCTGTATATCTCCCTCCATCTATCTGTATCTCTCCCTCCATCTATCTGTATCTCTCCCTCCATCTATCTGTATCTCTCCATCCATTTATCTGTATCACTCCCTCCATCTATCTGTATCTCTCCCTCCATCTATCTGTATCTCTCCCTCAATCTATCTGTATCTCTCCCTCCATCTACCTGTATCTCTCCCTACATCAATCTGTATCTATCCCTCCATCTATCTGTATCTCTCCCTCCATCTATCTGTATCTCTCCCTCCATCTATCTGTATCTCTCCCTCCATCTATCTGTATCTCTCCATCCATTTATCTGTATCACTCCCTCCATCTATCTGTATCTCTCCATCCATCTATCTGTATCTCTCCATCCATCTATCTGTATCTCTTCCTCCATCTATCTGTATCACTCCCTCCATCTATCTGTATCTCTCCCTCCATCTATCTGTATCTCTCCCTACATCAATCTGTATCTCTCCCTCCATCTATCTGTGTCTCTCCCTCCATCTATCTGTATCTCTCCCTCATCTATCTGTATCTCACCCTCCATCTATCTGTATCTCACATTCCATATATCTGTATCTCTCCCTCCATCTCTATGTATCTCTCCCTCCATCTATCTGTATCTCTCCCTCCATCTATCTGTGTCTCTCCCTCCATCTATCTGTATCTCTCCCTCTATCTATCTGTATCTCTCCCTCCATCTCTCTCCCTCCATCTTTCTGTATCTCTCCCTCCATCTATCTGTATCTCTCCATCCATCTATCTGTATCTCTCCCTCATCACTCTCCCTCCATCTATCTGTATCTCTCCCTCCATCGCTCTCCCTCAATCTTTCTGTATCTCTCCCTCCATCTCTCTCCCTCCATCTTTCTGCATCTCTCCCTCAATCTATCTGTATATCTCCCTCCATTTATCTGTATATCTCCCTCCATCGCTCTCCCTCCATCTTTCTGTATCTCTCCCTCCATCTATCTGTATCTCTCCCTCATCTCTCTCCCTCCATCTATCTGTATCTCTCCCTCCATCTCTCTCCCTCCATCTATCTGTATCTCTCCTTCCATCTCTCTCCCTCCATCTATCTGTATCTCTCCGTCCATATATCTGTATCTCTCCCTCAATCTCTATGTATCTCTCCCTCCATCTATCTGTATCTCTCCATCCATCTCTCTCCCTCCATCTATCTGTATCTCTCCCTCCATCTATCTGTATCTCTCCCTCCATCTCTCTCCCTCCATATTTCTGTATCTCTCCCTCCATCTATCTGTATCTCTCCATCCATCTATCTGTATCTCTCCCTCCATCTATCTGTATCTCTCCTTCCATCTCTCTCCCTCCATCTATCTGTATCTCTCCCTCCATCTATCTGTATCTCTCCCTCCATCTTTCTGTATCTCTTCCTCCATCTTTCTGTATCTCTCCATCCATCTCTCTCCCTCCATCTATCTGTATCTCTCCCTCCATCTTTCTATATCTCTCCCACCATCTATCTGTATCTCTCCCTCCATCTATCTGTATCTCTCCCTCCATCTATCTGTATCTCTCCTTCCATCTCTCTCCCTCCATCTATCTGTATCTCTCCTTCCATCTTTCTATATCTCTCCCACCATCTATCTGTATCTCTCCCTCCATCTATCTGTATCTCTCCCACCATCTATCTGTATCTCTCCCTCCATCTTTCTATATCTCTCCCACCATCTATCTGTATCTCTCCCTCCATCTATCTGTATCTCTCCCTCATCTATCTGTATCTCTCCTTCCATCTCTCTCCCTCCATCTATCTGTATCTCTCCCTCCATCTCTCTCCTTCCATCTATCTGTATCTCTCCCTCCATCTATCTGTATCTCTCCCTCCATCTCTCTCCTTCCATCTATCTGTATCTCTCCCTCCATCTCTCTCCCTCCATCTATCTGTATCTCTCCCTCCATCTCTCTCCTTCCATCTATCTGTATCTCTCGCTCCATCTTTCTGTATCTCTCCCTCCATCTCTCTCCCTCCATCTATCTGTATCTCTCCCTCCATCTATCTGTATCTCTCCCTCCATCCCTCCCAATAGATGGAGATGTGAAATATTTAGACACACTTTGTTGTTTGGGGACAATGCACTCCAGCAGATGGGTAGGCCCCGCACAGACCCAATGTATGCAAATCTCCATCCAAAGCAGCCCAGGATGTTTTCAATATAACACGAGCGCCTCAGGCCCTGTTTTAATCCCTCTTTACCCACAGCCAGCAACGCCTTTCATCCAGTCAAACGCCTTAAGCGCTATGTCAACTTGGACATCTGGCCTCACGACTGAACCCCAAAAAGTGTTCTGGTCTGTGACTGTGTGTGTTGGTGTATGTGTGGGTGGGTGGGTGGGTGGGGAGGCTACATTACAAAATGTTTATATTCGGAGGATGACATCACACTATCTATCCTCTCTCTATATTTTGTCTCTTTCAATGTGTGTTGTGATTCCTGAAGTTCTTATTCCCACCCTCCAAGAACATATAGCAGACAGACACACACACACACACACACACACACACACACACACACACACACACACACACACACACACACACACACACACACACACACACACACACACAGTCTACAGCCTACTCTGCCTGTTCAGACGCTTGATTTCCTTCGTTGTGACATCTGAAGGGTGCTACTGCCCAGCCAGACACCTGGATACTCATGCCACCTCAACACATGTGTGTATATGTGAGCTAGGTGTGAGGGAATGTGCCATCTCTCCTGACTGAGGCTATAGATCATCAGGTTTTCCAGGACCACAGGTTCAGTTGCTCTTGGCGACACTACATGTTCTCATTGGCAGTGGTTCCCAAACTTTTTATAGTCCCGTACCACTTCATACATTCAACCTCCAGCTGCGTACCCCCTCTAGCACCAGGGTCAGCGCATTCTCAAATGTTGTCATTGTAAGTCTGCCACACACACACTATACGACTGGCGCGTGGGAAGTGACAAGAGGACCAGGGCACAAATAATATAATAATTATCACTAATTTTGCTCTTTATTTAGCCATCTTACATATAAAACTTTATTTGTTAATTAAAAATTGTGAATAACTCACCACAGATTAATGAGAAGGGTGTGCTTGAAAGGATGCTCATAACTCTACAATGTTGGGTTGTATTGGAGAGAGTCTCAGTCTTAAATCATTTTCCACACACAGTCTGTGCCTGTATTTAGTTTTCATGCTAGTGAGGGCCGATAATCCACTCTCACATAGGTACGTGTTTGCAAAGGGCATCAGTGTCTTAACATCGCGATTTGCCAAGGCAGGATACTCTGAGCGCAGCCTAATCCAGAAATGATGCAGTGGCTTTTGATTAAATTAAATTTTCACAGAACCGCTTATTGCAATTTCAAAGAGGCTCTTGTTCAGATGTGATGTAAGTGGACTGGAGGCAGGGCCAGTTGTTGGTGTCATTCGTTTCGGGAAAGTACCTGCATAATTGAGCACCCAACTCACTCAGATGCTTTGCCATATCACATTTGACATTGTCTGTGGCTTGAGTTCATTTGCACACAAAAAATCATACAATGATGGAAAGACCTGTGTCTTCTTGTTAATGCAAACAGAGAAGCGCTCCAACTTCTTAATCATGTCCTGCACATTGAATATAGTTGGAAGAAAAAACAACACTCAGATAGGCCAGTCGTGTGAGAAACTCGTCATCATGCAAGTGGTCAGAGAAGTGAAAATTATGGTCTGTAAAGAAAACTTTAAGCTCGTCTCTCAATTTTAAAAAACATGTCAATACTTTGCCCCTTGATAACCAGCGCACTTCTTTCTGTATGTTGTAAAAGCTTTACATGGTCGCTGCCAGTATCGTTGCATAGTGTAGAAAATACATAAGAGTTCAGAGGCCTTGCTTTAACAAAGTTAACCATTTTCACTGAAGTGTCCAAAATGTCTTTCAAGCTGTCAGGCATTCCTTTGGCAGCAAGAGCCTCTCGGTGGATGCTGCAGTGTACCCAAGTGGCGTCGGGAGCAACTGCTTGCACGCGCGCTACCACTCCACTATCTCTCCCTGTCATGGCTTTTCAGTACATCAGTACAGATACCAACACATCTTGACCACCAAAGTCCATTTGATGTCACAAAGCTGTCCAGTACTTTAAAAATATCCTCTCCTGTTGTCCTGGTTTCCAGTGGTTTGCAGAAGAGGATGTCTTCCTTAATTGACTCCCCCATAAACGTAATGGACATATACCAGGTGCTGTGCCAGGCACGCCATGTCTGTTGACTCATCCAGCTTTTATGCATATAATTCACTGGCTTCTATGCAAAGCAGTAATTGTTTCATCTCCTGCCATGTCACTGCTGCGTCGTGAAACAGTGTTGTTTGATGAAGGCATTGTCTGTATAGTTTTTTTGGCCTTTTCCCCAGCATTGTCCCAGCCATATCCGCGGCAGCAGGAAGAATTAAGTCCTCTACAATAGTATGGTAGCTCACCATATAAGACACTTCTAGCCCCTTCTTATTAATGGTATCTGTTGCTTTTATACATGTCTTACTACTCGAAAGTAGTCTTAATTCTCACTCAAAAAACTCCCGTAGCTTATTTTTCAAATTGGCATGTTTTGTTTCTAAATGTCTACGCAAGAGTGAAGGTTTCATCGAGTTGTGAGATAGTATTTTTTCACATATAACACACAGTCGCTGAAGAAGGGCACTACTCCCAATATAAGTGAAACCCAAATCAATGTAGTTCTCATCATATTTGCGCCTCTTCGATGGTCCAACAACCCTGTCTGTTGTTCGGTGCTTTCCCAGGTAAGGGGGCAGTAGCTCTTCGGCTGCATCATATTTACAACTGGCATTGTCCATGCTAGCTGCGCTAACAACAAATGTAAAATTACTGATACTAGCATTGGATGTGCTCGTGGAAGAACAACAACTTGTGTCGTCGACATGTGCAGGTGTAGTACTGCTGATAGTAGTAGTACAATCAGTAGAGCTGGTATGTGTTTCTATGGACATGGGCCTTACTTTTTATAACCATTTATCCATTTTGGAGCAAACTGAATGAGCAGCAGCTACGTTTGGCTACATACGGACCGTTAGTGGAATTCCTGCGAGAGAGTAACGGTTAATGTGATTGGATGTTAATTATTTGACTAGGCTACCTGTATTTGACATGTTATTTCACTGAACACTAGATGGTTTAACTTTATTTTTGGCAGTAAAACGAGGCTACTCAGGCAAGAAAAAAACCTCACCCAAATGTATAGCCCCGTTGGAAAATATAAATGGACTGTTTGAAAATATGCTGATATTTTTTGGGTGTGTACCCCTGGCGGCATCTCTTACCCCAGTTTGGGAATACCTGGCCTAGATGATATGGGAACAGACATGGAAACATGGGCAAATGTGATCATGTATGTCATACTGATACTCTACACTCCTGCCATGATCATTACCTTGTTTAATAATTATTTATCAAATATCTCAATGTATCTACAAATATCTACAATGTGGAAAATAGTAAAAATAAAGAAAAACCCTTGAATGAGAAGTTCTAAAACTTTTCACCGGTAGTGTATACATATAAATATATGGATGAGCAATGACAGAGCGGCAAGATGCAATAGATGGTATAAAATACAGTATATACATATGAGATGAGTCATGGAAGATATGTAAACATTATTAAAGTGATTAGTGATCCATTTATTAAAGTGGCCAGCAGCCTCGCTGTGTTAGTGATGGCTATTTAACAGTCTGATGGCCTTGAGATAGAAGCAGTTTTTTGTTCTCTCGGTCCCAGCTTTGATGCACCTGTGCTGACCTCCCCTTCTGGATGGTAGCAGGGTGAACAGGCATTGGCTTTGGTGGTTGTTGTCCTTGATGATCTTTTTGGCCTTCCAGTGACATCGGATGCTGTAGGTGTCCTAGAGGGCAGGTAGTTTGCCCCCGGTGATGCGTTGTGCAGACCGCATCACCCTCTGGACAGCCTTGTGGTTGTGTGCGGTGCAGTTGCCGTACCACGCGGTGATACAGCCCGACAGGATGCTCTCAATCTGTAAACGTTTGTGAGTGTTTTAGGTGACAAGCCAAATTTATTCAGCATCCTGAGGTTGAAGAGGCACTGTGTGGGTGGACCATTTCAGTTTGTCCGTGATGTGTACACCAAAGAACTTAAAACTTTCCACCTTCTCCACTGCTGTCCCGTCGATGTGGATAGGGGGGTGCTCCCTCTGCTGTTTCCTGAAGTCCACGATCATCTCCTTTGTTTTGTTGACATTGGGTGAGAGGTTGTTTTCCCGACACCACACTCCAAAGGCCCTCACCTTCTTCCTGTAGGCTGTCTTGTCGTTGTTGGTAATCAATCCCACTACTGTTGTGTCATCTGCAAACTCTGCCTTTGTGTAAAGGGTCATTATTGAGGAAAGACAGAAGAGACCGTACCTGAACATGAATAAAAGCTTCCCGGGTGGCGCAGTGGTTAAGGGCACTGTACTGCAGCGCCAGCTGTGCCATCAGAGTCCCTGGGTTCGCGCCCAGGCTCTGTCGTAACCGGCCACGACCGGGAGGTCCGTGGGGCGACGCACAATTGGCCTAGCGTCGCCCGGGTTAGGGAAGGCTTGGTCGGTAGGGGAGTCCTTGTCTCATCGCGCACCAGCGACTCCTGTGGCGGGCTGGGTGCAGTGTGCGCTAACCAAGGTGACCAGGTGCATGGTGTTTCCTCCGGCGCATTGGTGCGGCTGGCTTCCGGGTTGGATGCGCACTGTGTTAAGAAGCAGTGCGGCTTGGTTGGGTTGTGTATCGGAGGACGCATGACTTTCAACCTTCGTCTCTCCCGAGCCCGTACGGGAGTTGTAGCGATGAGACAAGATAGTAGCTACTACAACAATTGGATACCACAAAATTGGGGTAAAATAAAAAATATCTACTTTTTTTTTTTTTTAAATATAAGGATTTTTTCCACAGTTCCTCTCCTGATTTTCTATGAACAAGGTGGGATTACGTTGTGACCAGCCACTCACCAACACCTCTCAGAAAAACATCCCTCTCACTTTGTGTTTGTTGTTGGCCGGAGAGAGAGAGACTGCCTGCAGGTTAGTGTGTGTGTGTGTGTGTGTTTGTGTGAGAGAGAGAGAGAGAGAGAGAGAGGGTGAGTGTGGCAGACATACCTGTCAGTGTCACAGCTGGCTCTCTCTGTGGCTGCAGGGCTCTGGCTGGAGCAGGGTGACACCCAGAGTCACAGCATCACACCACAGGGCCTGGGGTCCCAACACACACAGACATACACACAGATGTATGCAAAAATAGAGCGCATTGGCCTGAGGTCCAAAGACACCTTCTCCTGGCCCTATCCCTGTCCACCTATCACAGTGAGGCACCACTACGTCCCCTCCCTTCTCCACACTGACCCCCCATTCTCCCCACAAAATGAAGACATAACACACCCATGACAACATTGGTAGCTAAGGCCCTTGCCTTTCTCTTTACACACACCTGGATCGTCCCCCTTCCCTAGGCATTGTCACATCCGGATCTGTTTCACCTGTCCTTGTGCTTGTCTCCGCCCCCTCCAGGTGTCACCCATCTTCCCAATTATTCCATGGGTATTTAATTCTGTGTTTTCTGTCTGTCTGTGCCAGTTCGTCTTGTATGTTCCAAGTCAACCAGCTTGTTTTTCCCGTGCACCTTCCTTTTCTATTCTCTTTTGCTAGTCCTCCCGGTTTTGACCCTTGTCTGTTTTCTGGACTTTGTACCCGCCTGCCTGACCATTCTGTCTGCCCTGACCTCGAGGCTGCCTGCCACACTGTACCTCCTAGACTCTGAACTGGTTTTGACCTTTTGCCTTCCATGACCATTCTCTTGCCTACCCCTTTAGGATTATTAATAAATATCTCAGACTCAAACCATCTGCCTCCCGTGTCTGCATCTGGGTCTCGCCTTGTAGGCTGAAACCCAGCCTCCATAACCCCCTGCCATCCTTGTGACTGTCACCTCTCCTCTATGGATGCTACATGGCCCCTGTCACCGCCCACTCTCTCTGTTGGCACGGACAGCTTATGTGCACACACACACACACCAACACACACATACTTTACATAAAACCCATTGCACCTACTAGAGAGGTAGTAGACATGGAGGTCTGGATTACCATGGTTCTTGTCAGAAAACCAAAAACATCCACCAAGATATGTGGGTAAACACACATGTGAACAGGACAGAACAGATGGCATGGCAATGGAAGGACTATCATCTTGAAGGAGAGTGAGAAACACAAGAAGAGTGAGAAACACAAGAGTGAGCAAAGGAGAAATATGAAACATAAATAAAGTTTATATTATTATACAGTGCATTTAGAATGTATACATTACATCCTTATTCTAAAATTGATCAAATTAAATGTTTTCTTCCTCAATCTACAAACAATACCCCATAATGAAAAAGCGAAACAGGTTTTTAGACATTTTTGCAAATAAAAAACAGAAACCTTATTTACGTAAGTATTCAGACCTTTTGCTATGAGACACGAAATTCAGCTCAGGTGCATCCTGTTTCCATTGATCATCCTTGAGATGTTTCTACAATTTGATTGGAGTCCACCTGTGGTAAATTCAATTGATTGGACATGATTTGGAATGGCACACAGGTTTATAGAAGATCCCACAGTTGACAGTGCATGTCAGTGCAAAAACCAAGCCATGAGGTTGAAGGAATTGTCCGTAGAGCTCCAAGACAGGATTGTGTCGAAGAAACAGATCCAAAACATTTCTGCATCATTGAAGGTCCCCAAGAACACAGTTGCCTCCATCATTCTTAAAAGGAAGATGTTTGGAACCACCAAGACTCCCAGAGAACTGTCCGCCTGGCCAAACTGAGCAATCGGGGGAGAAGGACATTGGTCAGGGAGGTGACCAAGAAAACGATGGTCACTCTGACAGAGCTCCAGAGTTCCTTTGTGGAGATGGGAGAAACTTCCAGAAGAACAACCATCTCCACAGCACTCTACCAATCAGGCCTTAATGGTAGAGTGGCCAGACGGAAGCCATTCCTCAGTAAAATGCACATGACAGGCACTTAAAGACTCTCGGACCATGAGAAACAAGATTCTCTGCTCTGATGTAACCAAGTTTGAACTCTTTGGCCTGAATGCCAAGCGTCACGTATGGAGGAAACCTGGCACTATCACTATGGTGAAGCATGGTGGTGGCAGCATCATGCCGTGGGGGTGTTTTTCAGCGGCAGGGACTGGGAGACTAGTCAGGATCGAGGGAAAGATGAGCATAGCAAAGTACAGAAAGATCCGTGATGAAAACCTGTTCCAGAGCGACCTCAAACTGGGGTGAAGGTTTGCCTTCCAACAGGACAACGACCCTAAGCACACAGCTAAGACAACACAGGAGTGGCTTCGGGACAAGTCTCTGAATGTCCTTGAGTGGCCCAGCCAGAGCCCGGACTTGAACCCGATCTAACATCTCTGGAGAAACCTGAAATAGCTGTGCAGTGATGCTCCTCCATCCAACCTGACAGAGCATGAGAGGATCTGCAGAGAAGAATGGCAGAAACTCCCCAAATACAGGGCTGCCAAGCTTGTAGTGTCATACCCAAAAAGACTTGAGGCTGTAATCACTGCCAATGGTGCATAAACAAAGTACTGAGTTAAGGGTCTGAATACTTGTAAATGTGATATTTCAGTTTTGCTGCACAAATTTGCAACAATTTCTAAAAACTTCTAAATTAAAAAAAAAAAATCCTCACGAAACTACACACAAAATGACAAAGCATTATGGGATATTGTGTGTAGTTTCGTGAGGAATAAAAATAAAAAATCAATTTTAGAAGAAGGCTATAGCGTAACAAAATGTGAAAAGTCAAGGCGTCTGAATACTTTCTGAATGCACTGTGTATGTTGACTTTTATTGCATTCATTTTGGGTATTCAGAAGAAAAGAGCATTGATACACACACACACCGACTATGAATGTGAGGACTGATCGGTACTATTAAATGGATTCTCGCTGTCTCTATAGTCTGTACCTTCATCTCGTCAAGGGAGATCCTCAGTGTTTGTGCCCAAGCAGGGTGAACTCTCTGTGGAGAGAATGCCTCAGGCAGTGCCGCTCCCCATCCCTTCCCTTCCTTTGAGATGGCAGAGCCAGGGAATAAAGGTGATGTGGGCCTATTGGAGAAAGAGACATTCACTGCTGTAATGATGATCACTACAGAGTGATTCATTTGTATCTCAGATGCAAAGCAGCATCCACTGACAGTTAGTTCAGTCATAGTTCTCCCAGTCCCATTTAAGCTTGAAAGATTCACATTGTTCTTACTTTCATTAATTTCTGTCATATTAACATATATTTACAACCTTTTCTTTTAAGACTAATAAGACCGTATTGTGTCTATAATAAGAGTATCATTTAGAAGTGCAAAGGGTCAGCTAATAGATAAGTATTTCATTAATAATGTGCTATATTGATAGTCTAGTTTTTTATGAGCTAGATAACTAAGTGTTGGTGAAAATGGAACAACACTATCATGTATTATGCTGACATTTCCACAAACATTAGAAACTGGAGTCAATTTAAAAAATGAAGTAAACAGGAGAAATGAAACTGTGTTTTGACTGTGGCTGTCAGGGGAGGTTGACTTCTCCATCTCTTTAACGTTTTAAGAGTAAGTAACTGGTTGCCCTGTTGGCCCTGCCTAGTATGTGTGTGCGTGTGTATGTGTACGTGTGTGCGTTTACTGGAGTGATCAACTTCTGCTAAATATTAATTACTAGTGCGGATGCCCTTTCTATTGAGTCCCTTTAGTATAAACATTCATTATGGCTCGTTTCCTCCTTTGTAGCTTCATCATCATTATTCCACCACATCCCCTTGAGGAGAGGGGGAGCTGAGGCCGGGACTGGGGCTGGACCGGGATGGAAAACACACACACACACACACTTGGAAGCGGAGCACCCAGACATGGGAATACACACAAGTAATATTTGTGCGCGGAGATCAAAAAGCATTTACCTTTAGATGTTTCCTGATATAAATATTCAATGTCCTTATTTAAATCTAATTTGGGTCTCCTTGTCTCAGGGGTCTTTTCAACAGTACCTGTTGCCTGAGGCCACTGCTGGTTGACAGCCAAACGTTAGTAAAGAGAGAGTAGGGAAAAGAGGGGAGTCTGGGGCTGCTGGAGATGTGAGCTGAGTGGGTTGCTGTGTGAAGCCAGGGAGGGCTGAAAAAGACATGAGTGGAGGGGTGGAAGAGAGGAATGGTGGAACAGGGATGGAGTGGGCTGTTTAACCTCCTCGTGTGCATATGCAAACAGAATCAGTGAGTTCATTAGTAACTCTGGAAACAATAAACAAATGGAAGCAAGGCTTAATAAACTATTCATAATAAGTGTACATACTATTGATAAATGATTGTTTCAGCATTTATAAACCTTCGTGAGCTTTATAAGCAAACATGTCTAATCAGTAGTGGCAGTATGAACACATGAACAATCACTTGAGTGTGACTGACAGTGGTCTAATAATTTCACTATTTAAACATTGTTCCGTGAGTTTCTGATTTTCTGTCATTGCAAAACTGAGCATATGACAACCCACTGCCCAAGGCAACACACCATATTGTTTTATAAAATTAGATTTCATTAACATTTGTTATGATGCTTTTCACTCCGTTACAGAACAAAGACTTTGACCATTCACTTGGCAAAAATGAGAAAAGCTGCTCTCTCTATCACCCCCTTCTCTCTCTTTCTCTCTCTAGCTCTATCTCTCTACCTCTCCATCTCCCCATCCCCCCTCTCCCCCCCTTTCTCTTCCCCTCTCTTGCTCCCCCCCATCTCTCTCTCTCTCTCTTTCTGCAGGGAATGTGGTGATGATAGGGTGTGTTTCTGTCTTTGTTGTTCCATCTCAGACAAAGCCCATTGAATAGTGAGTGAACAATAACCTGAAGTCTTGCAGCCTCTGGCTGGTTGGATGACCAAACAGACAGATACAGTGAAAGAGACATATATATATATATATATGAACAATACACATTGCATATACAGTATCATCATTAATATTAAAATAAATGTATCCATTTTCATTCACCTATATTTCAGCCCCATTTACATCCTGGCATTTGAACAGTTGAGTCGGGGCCATAAACTCTAGCCACTAGGCAGGTGGGTAGATGATAATAGGTGATGATAATGATGGTAGCAAGAAATCAACCCCTGGGTGGGAAGGCTTTCACTGAAATGTAAAGAGTTAGAGCAGGGTAGATTATCTCACACACGCACACACACAGGCACGCACACACACACACACTGTCCTCATCTGGCCACAGAGCTGACAGTGGTGTATGTTATTAATGGGCAGGTGTGGGACCTGTCCCGAAGGGCTCCATTAAAATGGTGCCCCTCTCAATGCCAGTACCATTTGCTCTTTATATTTAACAGAGGCCATATGTCTAGCAGGATGCAAACAGCTGACAGGGTTTAATTGAAAGAAATATACATATCTGGCGGCGTGTGTGTAAGAGAGAAAGAGAAGGGATGAGGGAGAGAGAAGGGATGAGGGAGAGAGAAGGGATGAGGGAGAGAGAGGGGCAAAGGGATTTTGTTTGGGCATCAGGGAATCACTCTGAGGGGTCAAGTATGAATTAGAGAGGGAGAGAGAGAAAGACAAAGAGAGACAGAGTTGGACAAAGGGACAGGGACACTGTGTTCAGAGCAGTGGAGGCTCCTCAGAGGAGGAAGGGGAGGACCATCCTCCTCAGTGAATTTCAGAAAAATGTAAATCGTGAAACATAAAAAAAGGTATCCTTTTTAAATAAAACTGTAATAAATATATTCACGTCCCCAAATAATTGATTAAAACACACTGTTTTGCAATGAAGGTCTACAGTAGCCTCAACAGCACTCTTGGGTAGCAAGCACCATTGTGTAGCCAGCCAGAGGTCAGCTAGTTTCCGTCCTCCTCTGGGTACATTGACGTCAATACAGAACCTAGGAGGCTCATGGTTGTCACCCCCTTTCATAGACTTACACAGTAATTATGATGACTTTCAGAGGACGCCCTCCAACCAATCAGAGCTCTTGCAGCATGAACTGAGATGTTGTTCACCCAATCAAAGCATCAGAGAAGGAATCTAGTTCTGAAAGCATAAGCTACAGCTAGCTAGCACTGCAGTGCATAACATGTGGTGAGTAGTTGACTCAAAGAGAGAGAAAGACAACAATTGAATAAAAAATGAAGGAGAAGCAAGAGAGAGAGAAAGCTATATTTTGTTGCATTTTCTTCACTTTTACTTAGCTAGCTAATGCAGCTAGCTTAGCTAGCTAGTTTAGCCTACTCAAACAGAGAGGGATGCTATGTTAGCTAGCTGGCTAAGGCTATCCAACACTGGAACTCTTCCAAGTCAAGCTTTTGGTTTTATTACTTTATTGCCACCCTGGCCCGCCGGTGTAACAGTTAAGATGCTTGCTGTATACTGTACTGCATGAATGTAGCGGGTTTACTAATTAGTTAGTTCTAGTAGCTATGTTGACTATGACGTTAGCTAATATGGTGACAATGATGTAGGCTGTGTGTAGCGGTTAGCGGTTATGATTGTAGCTGTTGTAGGGAAAAGGGAAAAGGTGAGAAGAAGAGTGCACGTAGATACGAGAGGGAATTATACAACGAGGAAAGTGATCATGCTGTTTTGTATGTACAGTGCCTTGCGAAAGTATTCGGCTCCCTTGAACTTTGCGACCTTTTGCCACATTTCAGGCTTCAAACATAAAGATATAAAACTGTATTTTTTGTGAAGAATCAACAACAAGTGGGACACAATCATGAAGTGGAACGACATTTATTGGATATTTCAAACTTTTTTAACAAATCAAAAACTGAAAAATTGGGCGTGCAAAATTATTCAGCCCCCTTAAGTTAATACTTTGTAGTGCCACCTTTTGCTGCGATTACAGCTGTAAGTCGCTTGGGGTATGTCTCTATCAGTTTTGCACATCGAGAGACTGACATTTTTTCCCATTCCTCCTTGCAAAACAGCTCGAGCTCAGTGAGGTTGGATGGAGAGCATTTGTGAACAGCAGTTTTCAGTTCTTTCCACAGATTCTCGATTGGATTCAGGTCTGGACTTTGACTTGGCCATTCTAACACCTGGATATGTTTATTTTTGAACCATTCCATTGTAGATTTTGCTTTATGTTTTGGATCATTGTCTTGTTGGAAGACAAATCTCCGTCCCAGTCTCAGGTCTTTTGCAGACTCCATCAGGTTTTCTTCCAGAATGGTCCTGTATTTGGCTCCATCCATCTTCGCATCAATTTTAACCATCTTCCCTGTCCCTGCTGAAGAAAAGCAGGCCCAAACCATGATGCTGCCACCACCATGTTTGACAGTGGGGATGGTGTGTTCAGGGTGATGAGCTGTGTTGCTTTTACGCCAAACATAACGTTTTGCATTGTTGCCAAAAAGTTCAATTTTGGTTTCATCTGACCAGAGCACCTTCTTCCACATGTTTGGTGTGTCTCCCAGGTGGCTTGTGGCAAACTTTAAACAACACTTTTTATGGATATCTTTAAGAAATGGCTTTCTTCTTGCCACTCTTCCATAAAGGCCAGATTTGTGCAATATACGACTGATTGTTGTCCTATGGACAGAGTCTCCCACCTCAGCTGTAGATCTCTGCAGTTCATCCAGTGATCATGGGCCTCTTGGCTTCTTCTTGTCTTCTCCTTGTATGAGCTGAAAGTTTAGAGGGACGGCCAGGTCTTGGTAGATTTGCAGTGGTCTGATACTCCTTCCATTTCAATATTATCGCTTGCACAGTGCTCCTTGGGATGTTTAAAGCTTGGGAAATATTTTTGTATCCAAATCCGGCTTTAAACTTCTTCACAACAGTATCTCGGACCTGCCTGGTGTGTTCCTTGTTCTTCATGACGCTCTCTGCGCTTTTAACGGACGTCTGAGACTATCACAGTGCAGGTGCATTTATACGGAGACTTGATTACACACAGGTGGATTGTATTTATCATCATTAGTCATTTAGGTCAACATTGGATCATTCAGAGATCCTCACTGAACTTCTGGAGAGAGTTTGCTGCACTGAAAGTAAAGGGGCTGAATAATTTTGCACGCCCAATTTTTCAGTTTTTGATTTGTTAAAAAAGTTTGAAATATCCAATAAATGTCGTTCCACTTCATGATTGTGTCCCACTTGTTGTTGATTCTTCACAAAAAAATACAGTTTTATATCTTTATGTTTGAAGCCTGAAATGTGGCAAAAGGTCGCAAAGTTCAAGGGGGCCGAATACTTTCGCAAGGCACTGTAGCTGCTTTGAAAGTGAACTGTGTGTGCGCATGATCAGGGGTGTATTCATTTAGCCGATTCTGTTAAAAACATTTCTCAAGCGGAACGAAATGGGGCTAAACATACATTAATTTTTCAAATAGAAACTCTCGTTTGCAACTGTTTGAACTAATGATTACACCCTAGATCAGGGAAAAGTGTGCAAGGCGATATTGAATGTGTCACTGTCTGTCACCGTGATTACATCAATTTGTCTCTCGAACCTGTGTACATACGTTGTAGCAACCTTATGATGGGTATAGGGAAAATGTGAATATCATGTAGTAGCCTAAACATATCAATGTTACATTGAGCTGGATGAATGGCATTTGAATGACAGTCATCCAATATGCTGTTATAGAATAAGGCAATGCTCATACAAATTAATTGTCCTCCCTAATCTTAAACAACATCGACCACCACTGAGAGGGAGAGAGAGAGGGGGGGGGAGAGAGAGAGAGAGAGAGAGAGAGAGAGAGAGAGGGAAACCACTGTGTTTAGAGAGCGAGAGATAGAGAGCGAGTGAGAGAGAGGGACACCACTGTGTTTAGAGAGTGAGAGAGAGAGAGGGACACAACTGTGTTCAGAGAGCGAGAGATAGAGAGGGACACCACTGTGTTTAGAGAGCGAGCAATAGAGAGCGAGCGAGAGAGAGAGAGGGACACCACTGTGTTTAGAGTGTGAACTTCATGTTTCATCTCCCTTCACAGGGACAGTAGAGACGCTGTCATCCACATTGCCAAATTACAACAAATCACAAGCGGCAGTGGGCTGATTTAGACAGGAGGCGACTAAGATCAACTGAGAGAGAGCATGGGGCAGGCTAGGCACATAAATTAAAGGCCTTATTCAATCAAATAACCCAGTAACGAGATCAAGAGGATACATAAAACATCTTGCTGTGCATCTTTGTAGCCTATTCATGTACTCACTAACACAATGCATAGCCTACTGTGCCAACCAAGAAGACATTTGACTAGGTATCATTTCATAAACCCTTTCTCGCTGTGCTGAAACCACATTATTTCTGACATAGGCTATCCCGGTAGTGTTTTCATTCTATCAGGCTGCAAAGTCTAAAATGAAGGAAATCCCTAACTCCAGGCTAACAGGCGCAACGCAATTAGTGTTTAAACCATGTCAATGGCCTTCCAATACAAAGAGTCTCAGAGGACTTCTGGACGTCGAAGACCTTCTGCTCTATTACCAGTGAATGATTAATCCTCCACAACACAGTGCTCGGTCGTTAACTAGGTCTTTATGTCATTAGTTAGTGCTAATATACTCCCTATTCCTTTCAAAGATGCTAACTGGCGTTCTGCTAATTAGCATTCCAAACAGGGGATCAAGAGAGGGAGTGAGAGACTGAGAGAGATTGGTAGAGATAGAGGGGGATACAGTAGAATAGGCTCTCCGCACGAAGGCAGGACATACGATGAAACGGTGACACGGTGACATTGTCATTCATTTGATGTTACTTACGAATTAATGGGGCTATTTCATTTACAAGTATCTCTGGCTCTGTGATGAGGCCTTCTTATAGTAGATTACTCTAGTGAGGCCCTCCTATAATTGGTTACTCTAGCGAGACCCTCCTATCGTAGGTTACTCTAGCGAGACCCTCCTATAATAGGTTACTCTAGCGAGACCCTCCTATAGTAGGTTACTCTAGCGAGGCCCTCCTATAATAGGTTACTCTAGCGAGACCCTCCAATAATAGGTTACACTAGCGAGACCCTCCTATAATAGGTTACTCTAGCGAGACCCTCATATAATAGGTTAAGCTAGCGAGACCCTCCTATAATAGGTTACACTAGCGAGACCCTCCTATAATAGGTTACTCTAGCGAAGCCCTCCAATAATAGGTTACTCTAGTGAGACCCTCCTATAATAGGTTACTCTAGAGAGAACCTCCTATATTAGGTTGCTCTAGCGAGGCCATCCTATAGTAGGTTACTCTAGCGAGGCCCTTCTATAATGGGTTACTCTAGCGAGACCCTCCTATAATAGGTTACTCTAGCGAGACCCTCCTATAATAGGTTACTATAGCGAGGCCCTTCTATAATGGGTTACTCTAGCGAGACCCTCCTATAATAGGTTGCTCTAGCGAGGCCCTCCTATAGTAGGTTACTCTAGCGAGGCCCTTCTATAATAGGTTACTCTAGCGAGGCCCTCCAATAGTAGGTTAAACTAGCGAGGCCCTGCTATAGTAGGTTACTCAAGCGAGGCCCTCCTATAGTAGGTTACTCTAGCGAGACTCTCCTATAATAGTTTACTCTAGCGAAGCCCTCCAACAATAGGTTACTATAGCGAGACCCTCCTATAATAGGTTACTCTAGCGAGACCCTCCTATAATAGGTTACTATAGCGAGGTCCTCCTATAGTAGGTTACTCTAGCGAGGCCCTCCTATAATGGGTTACTCTAGAGAGACCCTCCTATAACTATAGCGAGGCCCTCCTATAGTAGGTTACTCTAGCGAGGCCCTCCTATAATGGGTTACTCTAGCGAGACCCAACTATAATAGGTTACTCTAGCGAGACCCTCCTATAAGAAGTTACTATAGCGAGACCCTCCTATAATAGGTTACTCTAGCGAGACACTCCCATAGTAAGTTACTCTAGCGAGACCCTCCTATAATAGGTTACTCTAGAGAGACCCTCCAATAATAGGTTACAGTAGCGAGACCCTCCTATAATAGGTTACAGTAGCGAGACCCTCATATAATAGGTTACACTAGCGAGACTCTCCTATAGTAGGTTACTCAAGCGAGGCCCTCCTATATTAGGTTACTCTAGCGAGGCCCTCCTATAGTCGGTTACTCTAGCGAGACCCTCCTAGAATATGTTACTCTAGCGAGACCCTCCTATCGTAGGTTACTCTAGCGAGGCGCTCCTATAATAGGTTACTATAGCGCGACCCTCCTATCGTAGGTTACTCTAGCGAGACCCTCCTATAATAGGTTACTATAGCGAGAACCTCCTATAGTAGGTTACTCTAGCGAGACCCTCCTATAATAGGTTACTTTAGCGAGACCCTCCTATAATAGGTTACTCTAGCGAGACCCTCCTATAGTAGGTTACTCTAGCGAGACCCTCCTATAATAGGTTACTCTAGCAAGACCCTCCTATAATAGTTTACTTTAGCGAGACCCTCCTATAATAGGTTACTCTAGCGAGACCCTCCTATAATAGGTTACTCTAGAGAGAACCTCCCATAATATGTTACTCTAGCGAGACCCTCCCATAATATGTTACTCTAGCGAGACCCTCCTATAATAGGTTACTCTAGCGAGACCCTCCTATAAAAGGTTACTCAGCGAGGCCCTCCTATAGTAGGTTACTCTAGCGAGACCTTCCTATAATAGGTTACTCTAGCGAGACCCTCCTATAAAAGGTTACTCAGCGAGGCCCTCCTATAATAGGTTACTCAGCGAGACCCTCCTATAATAGGTTACTCTAGAGAGAACCTCCCATAATATGTTACTCTAGCGAGACCCTCCCATAATATATTACTCTAGTGAGAAACTCCTTTGATAGGTTACTCTAGCGAGACTCTCCTATAATAGGTTACTCACGCGAGGCCCTCCTATTTTAGGTTACTCTAGCGAGACCCTCCTACAATAGGTTACTATAGCGAGGCCCTCCAAAGTAGGTTACTCTAGCGAGGCCCTCCTATAATGGGTTACTCTAGCGAGACCCTCCTATAATAGGTTACTCTAGCGAGGCCCTCCAATAGTAGGTTAAACTAGCGAGGCCCTGCTATAGTAGGTTACTCAAGCGAGGCCCTCCTATATTAGGTTACTCTAGCGAGACCCTCCTATAATAGGTTACTATAGCGAGGCCCTCCTATAATGGGTTACTCTAGCGAGACCCTCCTATAGTAGGTTACTCTAGCGAGATTCTCCTATAATAGTTTACTCTAGCGAAGCCCTCCAACAATAGGTTACTCTAGCGAGACCCTCCTAAAAAAAGATTACTCAGCGAGGCCTTCCTATAGTAGGTTACTCTAGCGAGACCCTCCTATAATAGGTTACTATAGCGAGACCCTCCTATAATAGGTTACTCTAGCGAGACCCTCCTATAATAGGTTACTCTAGCGAGACCCTCCTAAAAAAAGATTACTCAGCGAGGCCTTCCTATAGTAGGTTACTCTAGCGAGACCCTCCTATAATAGGTTACTATAGCGAGACCCTACTATAATAGGTTACTCTAGCGAGACCCTCCTATAATAGGTTACTCTAGCGAGACCCTCCTAAAAAAAGATTACTCAGCGAGGCCCTCCTATAGTAGGTTACTCTAGCAAGACCCTCCTATAATAGGTTACTATAGCGAGACCCTCCTATAATAGATTACTCTAGCGAGACCCTCCTATAATAAGTTACTATAGCGAGACCCTCCCATAATAGGTTACTCTAGCGAGACACTCCTATAGTAAGTTACTCTAGCGAGACCCTCCTATAATAGGTTACTCTAGATAGACCCTCCAATAATAGGTTAAAGTAGCGAGACCCTCCTATAATAGGTTACAGTAGCGAGACCCTCCTATAATAGGTTACACTAGCGAGACTCTCCCATAGTAGGTTACTCAAGCGAGGCCCTCCTATATTAGGTTACTCTAGCGAGGCCCTCCTATAGTCGGTTACTCTAGCGAGACCCTCCTAGAATATGTTACTCTAGCGAGACCCTCCTATCGTAGGTTACTCTAGCGAGGCCCTCATATAATAGGTTACTCTAGCGAGACCCTCCTATAATAGGTTACTCTAGCGAAGCCCTCCAATAATAGGTTACTATAGCGCGGCCCTCCTATAGTAGGTTACTCTAGCGAGACCCTCCTATAATAGGTTACTATAGCGAGGCCCTCCTATAGTAGGTTACTCTAGCGAGACCCTCCTATAATAGGTTACTATAGCGAGGCCCTCCTATAGTAGGTTACTCTAGCAAGACCCTCCTATAATAGGTTACTCTAGCGAGGCCTTCCTATAGTAGGTTACTCTAGCGAGACCCTCCTATAATAGGTTACTATAGCGAGACCCTCCTATAATAGGTTACTCTAGCGAGACCCTCCTATAATAGGTTACTCTAGCGAGACCCTCCTAAAAAAAGATTACTCTAGCGAGACCCTCCTATAATAGGTTACTCTAGTGAGACCCTCCTAAAAAAAGATTACTCAGCGAGGCCCTCCTATAGTAGGTTACTCTAGCAAGACCCTCCTATAATAGGTTACTATAGCGAGACCCTCCTATAATAGGTTACTCTAGCGAGACCCTCCTAAAATAGGTTACTATAGCGAGGTCCTCCTATAGTAGGTTACTCTAGCGAGGCCCTCCTATAATGGGTTACTCTAGCGAGACCCTCCTATAATAGGTTACTATAGCGAGGCCCTCCTATAGTAGGTTACTCTAGCTAGACCCTCCTATAATAGATTACTCTAGCGAGACCCTCCTATAATAAGTTACTATAGCGAGACCCTCCTATAATAGGTTACTCTAGCGAGACCCTCCTATAATAGGTTACTCTAGAGAGACCCTCCAATAATAGGTTACAGTAGCGAGACCCTCCTATAATAGGTTACAGTAGCGAGACCCTCCTATAATAGGTTACACTAGCGAGACTCTCCTATAGTAGGTTACTCAAGCGAGGCCCTCCTATATTAGGTTACTCTAGCGAGGCCCTCCTATAGTCGGTTACTCTAGCGAGACCCTCCTAGAATATGTTACTCTAGCGAGACCCTCCTATCGTAGGTTACTCTAGCGAGGCCCTCATATAATAGGTTACTCTAGCGAGACCCTCCTATAATAGGTTACTCTAGCGAAGCACTCCAATAATAGGTTACTATAGCGAGGCCCTCCTATTGTAGGTTACTCTAGCAAGACCCTCCTATAATAGGTTACTTTAGCGAGACCCTCCTATAATAGGTTACTCTAGCGAGACCCTCCTATAATGGGTTACTCTAGCGAGACCCTCCCATAATATGTTACTCTAGCGAGACCCTCCTATAGTAGGTTACTCTAGCGAGATCCTCCTATAATAGATTACTCTAGAGAGAACCTCCCATAATATGTTACTCTAGCGAGACCCTCCCATAATATGTTACTCTAGCGAGACTCCCATAATATATTCCTCTAGTGAGAAACTCCTTTGATAGGTTACTCTAGCGAGATTCTCCTATAATAGGTTACTCAAGCGAGGCCCTCCTATATTAGGTTACTCTAGCGAGACCCTCCTAGAATAGGTTACTATAGCGAGGCCCTCCAAAGTAGGTTGCTCTCGCGAGGCCCTCCTATAATGGGTTACTCTAGCGAGACCCTCCTATAATAGGTTACTTTAGCGAGGCCCTCCTATAGTAGGTTACTCTAGCGAGACCCTCCTATAATAGGGTACTATAGCAAGGCCCTCCTATATTAGGTTACTCTAGCGAGGCCCTCCTATAATAGGTTACTCAGCAAGACCCTCCTACAATAGGTTACTCTAGAGAGAACCTCCCATAATATATTACTCTAGCGAGACCCTCCTATAATAGGTTACTATAGCAAGGCCCTCCTTTAGTAGGTTACTCTAGCGAGACCCTCCTATATTAGGTTACTCTAGCGAGACCCTCCTATATTAGGTTACTCTAGCGAGACCCTCCTATATTAGGTTACTATAGCAAGGCCCTCCTATAGTAGGTTACTCTAGAGAAAACCTCCCATAATATATTACTCTAGCGAGACCCTCCTATAATAGGTTACTATAGCAAGGCCCTCCTTTAGTAGGTTACTCTAGCGAGACCCTCCTATATTAGGTTACTCTAGCGAGGCCCTCCTAAAAAAGGTTACTCAGCGAGGCCCTCCTAAAAAAAGGTTACTCAGCGAGGCCCTCCTATAATAGGTTACTCAGCGAGGCCCTCCTATAATACGTTACTCTAGCGAGGCCCTCCTAAAAAAAGGTTACTCAGCGAGGCCCTCCTAAAAAAAGGTTACTCAGCGAGGCCCTCCTATAATACGTTACTCTAGCGAGGCCCTCCTAAAAAAAGGTTACTCTACCGAGACCCTCCTATAGTAGGTTACACTAGCGAGACCCTCCCATATTATGTTACTCTAGAGAGACCCTCCTATAATAGGTTACTCTAGCGAGACCCTCCTATAATAGGTTACTCAGCGAGACCCTCCTATAATAGGTTACTCTAGCGAGACCCTCCTATAATAGGTTACTCAGCGAGACCCTCCTATAATAGGTTACTCTAGCGAGACCCTCCTATAATAGGTTACTCAGCGAGGCCCTCCCATAATATGTTACTTTAGCGAGGCTCTCCTATAATAGGTTACTATAGCGAGACCCTCCTATAATAGGTTAATCTAGCGAGACCCTCCTATAATAGGTTATTCTAAAGACAACCTCCTATAATACGTTACTCTAGCGAGGCCCTCCTAAAAAAAGGTTACTCAGCGAGACCCTCCCATAATATGTTACTCTAGCGAGACCCTCCCATAATATGTTACTCTAGCGAGACCCTCCTATGATAGGTTACTCTAGCGAGACTCTCCTATAATATGTTACTCTAGAGAGAACCTCCTATAATAGGTTACACTAGCTAGACCCTCCTATAATAGGTGACTCTAGCGAGACCCTCCTATAATAGGTTACTCTAGCGAGGCCCTCCTATATTAAGTTACTCTAGCGAGATTCTCCTATAATAGGTTACTCAAGCGAGGCCCTCCTATATTAGGTTACTCTAGCGAGACCCTCCTACAATAGGTTACTATAGCGAGGCCCTCCAAAGTAGGTTGCTCTCGCGAGGCCCTCCTATAATGGGTTACTCTAGCGAGACCCTCCTATAATAGGTTACTTTAGCGAGGCCCTCCTATAGTAGGTTACTCTAGCGAGACCCTCCTATAATAGGGTACTATAGCAAGGCCCTCCTATATTAGGTTACTATAGCAAGGCCCTCCTATAGTAGGTTACTCTAGAGAGAACCTCCCATAATATATTACTCTAGCGAGACCCTCCTATAATAGGTTACTATAGCAAGGCCCTCCTTTAGTAGGTTACTCTAGCGAGACCCTCCTATAGTAGGTTACTCTAGCGAGACCCTCCTATAATAGGGTACTATAGCAAGGCCCTCCTATAATAGGTACTCTAGCGAGACCCTCCTATATTAGGTTACTCTAGCGAGACCCTCCTATATTAGGTTACTATAGCAAGGCCCTCCTATAGTAGGTTACTCTAGAGAGAACCTCCCATAATATATTACTCTAGCGAGACCCTCCTATAATAGGTTACTATAGCAAGGCCCTCCTTTAGTAGGTTACTCTAGCGAGACCCTCCTATATTAGGTTACTCTAGCGAGACCCTCCTATAATAGGGTACTATAGCAAGGCCCTCCTATAATAGGTTACTCAGCAAGACCCTCCTACAATAGGTTACTCTAGAGAGAACCTCCCATAATATATTACTCTAGCGAGACCCTCCTATAATAGGTTACTATAGCAAGGCCCTCCTTTAGTAGGTTACTCTAGCGAGACCCTCCTATATTAGGTTACTCTAGCGAGACCCTCCTATATTAGGTTACTCTAGCGAGATTCTCCTATATTAGGTTACTATAGCAAGGCCCTCCTATAGTAGGTTACTCTAGAGAGAACCTCCCATAATATATTACTCTAGCGAGACCCTCCTATAATAGGTTACTATAGCAAGGCCCTCCTTTAGTAGGTTACTCTAGCGAGACCCTCCTATAGTAGGTTACTCTAGCGAGACCCTCCTATAATAGGGTACTATAGCAAGGCCCTCCTATAATAGGTTACTCAGCAAGACCCTCCTACAATAGGTTACTCTAGAGAGAACCTCCCATAATATATTACTCTAGCGAGACCCTCCTATAATAGGTTACTATAGCAAGGCCCTCCTTTAGTAGGTTACTCTAGCGAGACCCTCCTATATTAGGTTACTCTAGCGAGACCCTCCTATATTAGGTTACTCTAGCGAGACCCTCCTATATTAGGTTACTATAGCAAGGCCCTCCTATAGTAGGTTACTCTAGAGAGAACCTCCCATAATATATTACTCTAGCGAGACCCTCCTATAATAGGTTACTATAGCAAGGCCCTCCTTTAGTAGGTTACTCTAGCGAGACCCTCCTATATTAGGTTACTCTAGCGAGACCCTCCTATATTAGGTTACTCTAGCGAGACCCTCCTATATTAGGTTACTATAGCAAGGCCCTCCTATAGTAGGTTACTCTAGAGAGAACCTCCCATAATATATTACTCTAGCGAGACCCTCCTATAATAGGTTACTATAGCAAGGCCCTCCTTTAGTAGGTTACTCTAGCGAGACCCTCCTATATTAGGTTACTCTAGCGAGGCCCTCCTAAAAAAGGTTACTCAGCGAGGCCCTCCTAAAAAAAGGTTACTCAGCGAGGCCCTCCTATAATAGGTTACTCAGCGAGGCCCTCCTATAATACGTTACTCTAGCGAGGCCCTCCTAAAAAAAGGTTACTCAGCGAGGCCCTCCTAAAAAAAGGTTACTCAGCGAGACCCTCCTATAATACGTTACTCTAGCGAGGCCCTCCTAAAAAAAGGTTACTCTACCGAGACCCTCCTATAGTAGGTTACACTAGCGAGACCCTCCCATATTATGTTACTCTAGAGAGACCCTCCTATAATAGGTTACTCTAGCGAGACCCTCCTATAATAGGTTACTCAGCGAGACCCTCCTATAATAGGTTACTCTAGCGAGACCCTCCTATAATAGGTTACTCAGCGAGACCCTCCTATAATAGGTTACTCTAGCGAGACCCTCCTATAATAGGTTACTCAGCGAGGCCCTCCCATAATATGTTACTTTAGCGAGGCTCTCCTATAATAGGTTACTATAGCGAGACCCTCCTATAATAGGTTACTCTAGCGAGACCCTCCTATAATAGGTTACTCTAAAGACAACCTCCTATAATACGTTACTCTAGCGAGGCCCTCCTAAAAAAAGGTTACTCAGCGAGACCCTCCCATAATATGTTACTCTAGCGAGACCCTCCCATAATATGTTACTCTAGCGAGACCCTCCTATGATAGGTTACTCTAGCGAGACTCTCCTATAATATGTTACTCTAGAGAGAACCTCCTATAATAGGTTACACTAGCTAGACCCTCCTATAATAGGTGACTCTAGCGAGACCCTCCTATAATAGGTTACTCTAGCGAGGCCCTCCTATATTAAGTTACTCTAGCGAGACCCTCCTATATTAGGTTACACTAGCGAGGCCCTCCTATGGTAGGTTACTGTAGCGTGGCCTTCCTATAGGCTAGTAAGTACTCTAACAGGGCCCACTGAAGGCCAGAAGATGTGGGGGAGGTTCCTCTTGTGGACCACTCATCATGATTATGAGTAAGCTGCTTGACCTCTGCCATTTCGAGACAATTTGAGTCTACCCATCTTAAAATGACGACTTTGTTCCGCCCTTTCCTGTCCCCACCCTTCATAACTACAGACTGTCAAGTCCAGTTAGATCAGAGGTCTCAGAGGAAAGGAGACAAGAAAAGGTATCTGTGTTCAGACTACTTGAGGCATCATGGTGTAAAGTGCATTTCCTGTTTGCTTTCCGCATGGGACCTGTAGTCTACAGTCTTCAGATTGTGTTGTAGGTGTAAAAGAAAAGAAAATCATCAACAGTGCCAGACTTTTATACATTTATAACAACTACATTGCTTAAAAACCCGCAACTCCCTGCTCCAACCATCATAATATTTTGAATTCTATGTTGCCTATCGACTAACTACAGAACTCAATGGCTTCAACCACAACCATCCAATCCTTGGTCTCTGACTCCTCCCCCCCACACCACCTCACCATCCATTGCCCCTGTGACGGCCACAAGCCACCGGTCTCCATAGTAACCTGAGCCTTTGGTCCCTTGAGAGTGGTGTTGTTGGGTTGGGTTGACTGGCGTCTGGCCGTTCACACGTGGGGCTGTGCCAGCTAACCAACATGGCACACAGCGTCCTGCCATATGGTGCCACCCCATACATACCGCCAGCCTGGCTGAGGCTGGGCCTGAAGAGAGGGAAGGGGAGTGTGAATGGGAGAGACCTGCCTGCACCAGTTGCCACTCCACAGCTGAGACACGGAAAGATCTGGTGATGGTTGTTTGAGAGCACATGGTGCCCACTATAAGGTGCATGTTGCTTTTCTGTTGTTTTACTATTGCTCATCAGTTATCACAACGTTGTGTGTATGTACAGTTTCTACAACAAGTATGGTAAGTAAGAAAGTACAAAAAACAGAAAAGAAAGTAGAATCCTTCTGAGTGGCCATGATACAACAAAAAGGAAAGAAAAATCTGATTGCACAGACTTGTTCTTCCCCAATCTTAAAGAAATACATAAACACACACTGGTATTTCTTCTTTCTAAAGTAAAGCAAAACAATAACTGTGCTGCCTTTTTCCAATGAGCTACTTTGTGTCTGATTAAAAGCACAGTGCTGCCCCTGTGTGGTAGGAGGTGAAAGTACATGTCAAACAAACCACATCACTCAACTTAAAGAATGGTCAAACAACTCACTACAGATGACAAAATAGTTATTTATTTCAAGTTCAATAAAATAAGCTTACAAATACAACAGATTTTTGAAGCAATAGAATACTGCATTTCTTTTGCATAAACATGTTGCAATCTTTTATTTTATCTATAATTAAAATACATATCTCACATTATCTTATCAAAAATAATCATTAGTACGCTTTAGCAGGAAGCCATACAGCTTGGTGACATGGTGGGCGGAAGCATAAAGTCAGAAATCTATGGTTCTAAGTCTCTGGGCAGAACTACACAGCTGCGTTGTGTTACTGTGTTTTAGAAAATGACACAGAAGCAAAACAAAGGACGGCATATGAGAGTGGGTTGGGATCAATTCACTATCTAAAATCCATTTCAAGAAAATAAAAAATCATGATTGAGATGCCATTTTTCTATTAGAATTTCAATTCACACACTGATTTTACTGAATTCCTACTGGATGGACATCAACGCTGATTTTGACAAAAATCAGACAAGCAATGAAGGCATTTCAAAACAATCATCAGCTAAGGCAAGTTAAATGAAAAGAGCTTTACAATAAAGTTCTCAGCCAGCTTATGTACTCTAAAATGTTGGGTATTTAGTTTACAAAAAAGTAAACAAACAGACCACAAATTGGTCAGAGAAAGAATGTCAGCGCTTTTGTACAGTAACCTGTCACTAATATGTGCGTTACCTCTTGTATGCTAGGCCCTAAGGTATAAAGCAGTTATATATGTGAGTTTACTTCATATATGCATCTACAGGTAAACACTGATTATGCTTTCAGTAACAAGAACATTTCTATCAAAAGTTCAAAAACAGCGAGGCGATTCGACGCCATCCTGTTTGACCTTATCGTGACCAGACCGTAATCAAGGCCGTAGTTTCCCAGAATTCAGCTGCCCAGGAGCCTTTATTCTAGCATCAGTGGACTTTACTGATCGGTTCTCCAAGTATACCCCAAACTCCAAATCCCACAATACCACTGAGGTCAATGCCAACATCATCCAGGCGTTGTTTGTACACATGACTTTTTAAAGACATTCTGCCTTCAGACAACTTTCTATGGGTTTAGCTTAAGAGCCTATGTGCCCACTCGTAATCAACTAGAATAATAAGAAGACAGATGATTCAAATGATTATACTGGATAGGGTAAGAAAAGAGTAGATGAACTTAAGACTCTTTCTTATTCAGCGAGCGATCAGCAATTGGTAAAGCATTTGGTGACATGAAACAATATCAGTGAAATAATTGCCTTCACTTAAATTACAACAACTGATAAATAGTGACTTTGAAACAAATGTGAAGGTGAATAAAGATGGTCCCCATGTACTAACAACAAATTCCACCATCTTGAATCATAAATACAGTTGAAGTCAGAAGTTTACATACACTTAGGTTGGAGTCATTAAAACTCGTTTTTCAACCACTCCACAAATGTCTTGTTAACAAACTATAGTTTTGGCAAGTCGGTTAGGACATCTACTTTGTGAATGACACAAGTCATTTTTCCAACAATTGTTTAAAGACAGATTATTTCACTTATAATTCACTGTATCACAATTCCAGTGGGTCAAAAGTTTACATACACTAAGTTGACTGTGCCTTTAAACAGCTTGGAAAATTCCAGAAAATGTCATAGCTTTAGAAGCTTCTGATTCTGAGTCAATTGGAGGTGTACCCGTGGGTGTATTTCAAGACCTACATTCAAACTCAGTGCCTCTTTGCTTGACATCATCGGAAAATCAAAAGAAATCAGCCAAGACCTCAGAATATAAATTGTAGACCTCCACAAGTCTGGTTCAAGCAATTTCCAAACGCCTGAAGGTACCACATTCATCTGTACAAACAATAGTACACAAGTATAAACACCATGGGACCACGCAGCCATCATACTGCTCAGGAAGTAGACGCGTTCGGTCTCCTACAGATGAACGTACTTTGGAGTGAAAAGTGCAAATCAATCCCAGAACAACAGCAAAGGACCTTGTGGAGATGCTGGTTGGAAACAGTTACAAAAGTATCTATATCCACAGTAAAACAAGTCCTATATCGACATAACCTGAAAGGCCACTCAGCAAGGAAGAAGCCACTGCTCCAAAACCACCATAAAAAAGCCAGACTACGGTTTGCAACTGCACATGGGGGGCAAAGATCGTACTTTTTGGAGAAATGTCCTCTGGTCTGATGAAACAAAAATAGAACTGTTTGGCCGTAATGACCATCATTATGTTTGGAGGAAAAGGGGGAGGCTTGCAAGCCGAGGAACACCATCCCAACCGTGAAGCACGGGGGTGGCAGCATCATGTTGTGGGGGTGCTTTGCTGCAGGAGGGACTGGTGCACTTCACAAAATAGATGGCATCATGAGGAAAGGAAAATTATGTGGATATATTGAAGCAACATCAAGACATCAGTTAAAGCCAAGTTAAAGCTTGGTCACAAATGGGTCTTCCAAATGGACAATGACCCCAAGCATACTTCCAAAGTTGTGGCAAAATGGCTTAAGGACAAAGAAGTCAAAGTTTTGGAGTGGCCATACAAAGCCCTGACCTCAATCATATAGAACATTTGTGGGCAGAACTGAAAAAGTGTGTGTGAGCAAGGAGGCCTACAAACCTGACTCCGTTACACCAGCTCTGTCAGGAGGAATGGGACAAAATTCACCCAAACTATTGTGGGAAGCTTGGGGAAGGCTACCCAAAACGTTTGACCCAAATTAAACAATTAAAAGGCAATGCTACCAACTACTAATTGAGTGTATGTAAACTTCTGACCCACTGGGAATGTGATGAAATAAATAATAGCTGAAATAAATCATTCTCTCTACTATTATTCTGACATTTCACATTTAAAATAAAGTGGTGATCCTAACTGACCTAAGAAGGGACATTTTTACTCAGATTAAATGTCAGGAATTGTGAAAAACTGAGTTTAAATGTATTTGGCTAAGTGTATGTAGACTTCCGACTTCAACTGCACATGTATTTTGATTCAGACGGAGTAGCTACTAGAAGCCTACTGTGTCAGTATCCCACTGTGGCTGATAAAGCTATACACCGTAATACATTCACTTCTTGTCACAGTTGGATTTCCTCACCAATGACGTCACATCCTGCCCAGACGGTGAATTAACCATAACAAACAGGGAACCGTCTACTACATGACAGTCGGTTGCCTCATCAGCTGTGGGGAACTGCAACAACCAAGTCTCCTTTAAGTGCCCAAACTCACAGCAAATATGACAAAATCTCAACTGAGTCTCTTTCTACATACATTCTGGATTGACAACATAATTGATATATACTGTAAGTCATAATATAAATTAAAGAAATTTTAAAAATCTATATGATTGAGGTATCCGTATTTGAACATGTCATGCAATTATGTTCATAAAAATAAGAATAATAACCTTAGGTCTTCTTAATTTAATACAAAACAAATCCTTCTAGCTAAGTGTATGTTGAGGCTACAGTCTCTCCGTAAAAGCTTGAGATTAAACATAATGCAGTGAGGCACACTGACAAGATGATGAGCATGTAACCATGGATATGAAGACGATGGCAGATCAATTGTATAGAACATCAGAGTGGGTTTATGGGTGATTAGTCCCCTTCTAATTAGAAGTCACTCACTGTCATGTCTGAGGCTGGGGGAGGGACTGAGTCTCACCTACTAGTGCCCCCCCCTCCCCAAACAACCCTTTCTTGTTCAGTCTACATTCCCCATAGTCTCACCAGAGCAACGCCTCTCTCCTCAACCACAAACACACATCCTGCTCCGTCTACAACTGTCAAACTGACTAAATCAACTCAAACATCTGTCATTCTCCTTGTGTTCCTCCAACATAGACACAGACCTGGGTGTGAAACCAGTTTCCATGACTACCTCTCCACAATCCCAGCCCAACGACGGCTGACGACCAAACATTCAAACACTTGACTAGAAAGATTAATTAAACAATATAAATAATATGTTGTAGCACGATGACCTGACATGCTGCCTTTCAAACAGCTCTGGGGCTGACTCATTCACTTCTGTTATCGCTTCCTCAAATTCTGATGTGGATGTTTTGATACGTTTTACAGGCCAAGGTTCTCTCTCTTCTCATCCCATAGTTAAGACTCCGGTGTGCATTCTGTGGTAGACAGATGTGGTTTCTGGTCCTATTTTAGGGACTCAGATATGGATAGTGCTGACCCTGGTCCCGTTTTGGCCCCTCAGTTTCATAGGTGGATGTTGTGGTAGCAAGCTGTGGTTCCCATATCCCAACGTGTGAACTTAGATGTGGATGTTGTGGTAGCGGCCCTTGGATGAGTCGATGTCGACCCGGCGAGCCTCGGCGAAGGCCAGGAAGGTGACTAGGCCCACCAGGTTCACCACAGTGATGAGGGCAAAGACAGATGCCCACGACCCTGTAGCCTCGATCAGATACCCCGAGAAATAAACCATCAGCACACCTGGAGAAACCCCCACACACGATCAGATACGCAGGGAAAATACAACAAACACAATACACACAGACACACAGACACACTGAACAATTTCTGACAAAGGCATACCAATTTAGCACATGAAACAAACGCAGTCAGGCACAAAGAGTTCAGCTTCCCATTCCCAGCTGTGTGAGGTATAAGTAAATCGATTGAAATGTCAAAAACCTAACTGAAGCCATAACTGTCATGCTCTATTCCCTCAATGAGTTCTGACAAACTCTTTTCATTCCAGTATGAAATATGCAGAGGCAATGCGACTGGTTAGAGACACAACCCAAAGTTTTGCCTTCAGAACATCCAGATGAATTATTTGTATCAGAAGTTAATGAAAGGGTAAACCAACTAGTTCTGTAACTGCTGGTGAAAGATTCATCACAGAGGCTTCAGCTTTAGTTTATAGTCCCTCGGTACAGATGCTTACCTGAAAAAGCTCCGCAGGTATTCATAACACCTGCAATGAAAAATAGACACATTTGTAATATCTGACAGGACTGTAATATTCATTAGAAGGAATACACAAATGTGAAATCTGTTGAGAGGTTAATGAAGTAGTTATTGGTGTATCATACCAAACAGAGCCCCAGCACAGGACGGAGCCAGGTCCTGAACGTTCACAGACACACCACTGGAATCCAGACACAACAGTATATAAGGGGCTATATAAGGTGCTATACAGACTCCCAATCTGAATGTTACATGAATTGCTTCAGGTATTGCTTCATATTGAGTCATAACTTATAAATGTGACAGACCAGAGTCATAAAAAGATAAGTGGACCTATATAGCGGCTGTTTATGTTCACATGATCTATTCCATGTTATTATCTACATCCTACATTTTTCAGTCACATCCTTAAAACGGCATTGTGTCACTTTTTGGGCAACCTGACCAAATTCACATAGAAATGTGAGTTATAGATCTGTCATTCGCATTGAATGCAAGTATAAGAAGCAGTAGATATGTTCTATGCGCGCTATTTCTATGCTGCTCTTTCTGGAGTAAAATGTTTGTGTCTTTTACATTTGGTTTTGTACACCAGCTTCAAACAGCTGAAAATACCATATTTTACGTTAGTATTCAGACCCTTTGCTGTGAGACTCGAAAATGAGCTCAGGTGCATCCTGTTTCCATTCATTATCCTTGAGATATTTCTACAACTTGAATGGAGTCCACCTGTGGTAAATTCAATTGAATGGACATGATTTGGAAAGACACACATCTGTCTATATAAGGTTTCACAGTCGACAGTGCATGCCAGAGCAAAAACCAAGCCATGAGGTCGAATTAATTGTCCATAGAGCTCTGAGACAGGATTGTGTCGAGGCACTGATCTAGGAAAGTGTAGCAACACATTTATGCAACATTGAAGATCCCCAAAAACACAGTCATTCTTAAATGGAAGATGTTCGGAACCATCAAGACTCTTCCTAGAGCTGGGGTCCCGGCCAAACTGAGCAATCAGGGGAGAAAGGTCTTTGTCAGGGAGGTGACCAAGAACCTGATGGTCACTCTGACAGACCTCCAGAGTTGCTGATGGGAGAACCTTCCAGAAGGACAACCATCTATGCAGCACTCCACCAATCAGGGCTTTATGGTAGAGTGGCCAGACAGAAGCCACTCCTTAGTAAAAGGCACATGACAGCCCACTTGAAGTTAGCAAAAAAGGCACCTAAAGACTCTCAGACCATGAGAAACTGTCTGGAGGAAACCTGGCACCATCCCTGTTTTTCAGCGGCAGGGACCGGGAGACTTGTCAGGCTCGAGGGAAAGATGAACAGAGCAAAGTACAGAAAGATCTTTGATGAAAACCTGCTCCAGAACGCTCAGGACCTCAGACTGGGGCGAAGGTTCACCTTCCAACAGGACAATGACCCTAAGCACACAGCGAAGACAACACAGGAGTGGCTTCGGGGCAAGTCTTTGAAAGTCCTTGAGTGGACAAGCCAGAGCCCAGACTTGAAACCGATCACACATCTCTGGAGAGACCTGAAAATAGCTGTGCAGCGACACTCCCCATCCAACCTGCCAGAGCTTGAGAGGATCTGCAGAGAAGAATGGGAGAAACTCCCCAAATACAGCTGTGCCAAGCTTGTAGCATCATACCCAAGAAAACTTGAGGCTGTAATCGCTGCCAAAGGTGCTTCAACAAAGTACTGAGTAAAGGGTCTGAATACATATGTAAATGGGATATTTCCATTTTTTATTTTTAACTTAAAATGTCTCTAAATCTGTTTTTGCTTTATCATTATAGGTTATTGTGTGTAGATTGATGAATATAAGGCTGTGGAAAAAGTCAAGGGGTCTTAACACTTTTCAAATTCACTGTAGTCAGAACCTAGGCCTAGGGGATAGTGGTCTAGAGGCTAGGGGTGTAATTGGGGAAGTGCATTAGTACCTGTGGCTGAAGGTGGTGAGACCCATTGTGACAGAGACAAAGGCCACAGCCAAGGGAAAGGTGGTGGTGCCACACAGTAGGAGGGTAAAAACACTGGACACACCCATTGAGAAGAACTGAAGAGGACACACAGAGGAACAGACACACACACACACCAATTTCATTAAATGGGTCCTTCAGGCAAATCCAAAGTTAACTTGCAATGGTAATTTGTGGACTGAATCTGGAACAAACTACTACAGTACCTGCATAAGCTTCCTCACAGCAGCTGTGTCATGACCTAGAGAGAGACAGAATCAATGACGTGGGACAAAGATCGAGATAAAACCCTTGACCATCATATAGGGGTACCAAAACAATGAAGCTTTTATTTAGTTTCCTGATGTACAGATCGGAATGCTGGTCTGACCTTTGCTGATGAGGTGGTCAGAGAGACAGCCACTGAAGAGTGAAGAGGGGATGGACACAAACCACGGGATAACGTTAAACACCCAACCCTGAGGGGAGAACACCATCACATTTAACACCAAGAACATTGATAACAGCTCAGAGAATGACATTAAGACAATTGGTTTAAGTGATTATAGGAATATCATTAATATGTAGAGACAAAAGGCCCAAGTTGATTTACATATTTTTTTTCTACAACTTCTTTTAAAATGGTTTTCTTGTAATTACTTTATGTCGTTGACGACATGAGGGAATATCTCAGTTCCTTAGTTAACTAGCAGGGTTTCACATTGCACCATGTCTACAGCACCCTCTATTGGTGTTACACAGGTCTGTCAGATGCAGGGTCTGACTAGCTTTGAGTCAATTTCTATGAACACTTAAGAATGTTTGTTCTCTTTGTCATTCCAGCCTTGAACTGAAATGTGGAATTTCAAGTTTTGTTTTGTCTTCTGAGGGGTTGAATTGGGAGAGGAGTGAGAGGGGTAGGATAGTGGGGGGGTTGTTAAGTTACCTTGGCGTCAGGGAAGGTGTCCTTGAAGTACGTTGGTAGCCATGATAACAATGTGAAGAAGGTGCTTGCCGTGCAAAGGTGCGTAATAATCACAGCACTGAAGGGAGGATAATCACAAAAGAGAGAGAGAACAAAAATATATAAATAAGTTAGTGTACTACTTCTATGACTCATAGGCTACACCATTTTAAAGCCCCAAAATACAAGGTGCTACATTGAGTGTACAAACTTTCCATGACATAAACTGACTTGGTGAATCCAGGTGAAAGATATGATCCCTTATTGATGTCTCTTGTTAAATACACTTCAATCAGTGTAGATGAAGGGGAGGAGACGGGTTAAAGAAGGATTTTTAAGCCTTGAGACAATTGAGACATGGATTGTGTATGTGTGCCATTCAGAGGGTGAATGGGCAAGACAAAATATTTAAGTGCCTTTGAACGGGGTATGGTAGTAGGTACCAGGTGCATTCGGTTTGTGTCAAGAACTGCAATGCTGCTGGATTTTTCACACTGAACAGTTTCCTGTGTGTATCAAGAATGGTCAACCACCCAAAGGACATCCAGCCAACTTGATACAACTGCAGGAAGCATTGGAGTCAACATGGGCCAGCATCCCTGTGGAACGCTTGACACCTTGTAGAGTCCATACCCCAACGAATTGAGGCTGTTCTGAGGGCAAAAGGGGCTGTAACTCATTAGGAAGGTGTTCCTAATGTTTTGTAAACTAAGTGTATACACGAGTCATTACTGGCTATAATGACTCATGTATAGGCCCCCACCACAGTTTAATTAATGTGCCTGTTCAACATAAAATCAAGCAATATCAGACTGTTGATTTGATATTCTATATTTTATCAGACTGTTTAAATGGGATCCTGAGTGGCGCAGCAGTATAAGGCACTGCATTGTAGTGCTAGAGGCATCACTACAGACCCGGGTTCGATCCCAGGCTGTATCACAACCGGAAGTCCCATAGGGCGGCGCACAATTGGCAGAGAGTCGTCTGGGTTAAAGGAGGGTTTGGCCGGGGTAGGCAGTCATTGTAAATAAGAATTTGTTCTTAACTGACTTGCCTAGCTAAATAAAGGTTAAATAAAATAAAAAAATTAATTAAATGGCTCTCTCCACTGACCTTTACTCATTCATGAACTGTGTCGGTCCGTGATATTAATCCACGCTCACACCAACCCTCACCCACATAATTGGCGACATTTGCTCTTCTGTTTAGTTGTTAGTTTAACTATGAGCCATTACAGGAAATGAAACCAATGAGCCTGACAAGTCCTGTCATTGTACACAGGGCGGATCAGTTGCATGGTCTGCTATATGGTTCTATAAATAACAGCCAATAGAGAGGCACAGAGGATATGAATGAAGCCTTTGAGACGGGAACATCTGCAGGGAACTGAGCTGATCAGAAAGGAGAGACTACAGAACTGAATCAATGTACTAGACCTCTATTTCAGTCAGTTAGGTACAGGCTAGGATGTTATTATATCTCCACCTCATTCAAGACTGCAGGCAGTCAGCTGTTTAGACTGTCCATTCACTCACTCACTCACTCACACACACACACACACACACACACACACACACACACACACACACACACACACACACACACCCCATTGAGTGTGGACCATATCTCACCAGACAGCAGGTTGTTTGAAGAGGCGCAGCCAGTGTCTCCTGGACAGTTTGGACTGGGGCCCTCCACTACCCAGTGACTCCAATGTGATGATAGGACCTGGAACAAACAAACAGACAGACAGAGCAAGAGAGAAAGAAAGAGAGAGCGAGAGAGACGCAAAGAGAGAGCGAGAAAGAGGCAATTCTGAGCTCAATGTGGTGCTTAGAGGTAGTTCATAACAGCGATAAGGTCAGATGGCTAACCCTGTACATAGCATCTTTATTCATTGTGTATTTATTCCATGTGTTATGATTTTTTTCTATATTTTTCTCAGGCATTGTTGGGAAGGGCCCATATGCATTTCAGTGTTGTTCTACATATGTTGTTTACAAAGCATGTGACAAATATAATTAGATTTGAGTGACATCAAATATCACTACTTGCAGAAAATAGTTGAACATTTGTTAACTTTCAGTTAGATATGCATATTCTCATCACCACACAGATTCATAAACACACACCCAAGATGATCCAAGATGGCGTAAATCCAAGATGGCGTAGCAAAGCAGAAGTGTTTTGTCATTGTCCCGTGTAAATAAAAAAAATTCTGTCTTTTTTGTATATATTTCAATATTTTTCTCTCTCTTTTTCCATTTTAAAATGTAACATACCTTCCGGCAACCCACCTCACCCAACTGTGATACATATCTGCTATTTTTAGACCTCATAGCTAGAACCTCCATCAGAAGCTAGCCATCAAATGCTAACCAGCTAATTAGCTACTAGCTATTTAGTCATTGTTAGCCACTGCTGCTTAGCTCAGACACCAGCCGCTTTTAGCCTGGATAATACCCGCCAGTCTGCACAGCGCGATATCAACCCTGAGCTTATCGGACTGCTTTTCTCCACTACTTCACCAGATTCCTGCCGTAAGCTTTGGACCATTACTCCAGAGTGGCCCAGCTCCGAAGCTAGCCTTGAGACAGACCCATCTCCCGGCCTGCTCAGTAGACCCTATGATCACTCGTCTACACAGCTGATGCCTCCCAGACTCTTCACTAACACGACTAGAAGCCACGACATCACCGGATTCCTGCAGTAAGCTCTGGACCTTTGCATCGGATCATCGCAGCTAGCCGGCTATCGCCCTTGTCCCGAAGCAAGCACCAGTTAGCCTTGAGCCAGGCACATCTCCCGGCTAGCAAACAAAATTACTCCAGCTACAATACATATTTTGCCATTTGGCCTGGACCATTTGTCGACACAGAGCCCCGCCGATCCATCACGACTGGTCTGCCGATGTAATCCTGTCCGATGTGCCCTCAACCGGCCTTTGTTGGTGAAGACGCTTCTGCTAGCACCGACCTGCTAACTTTAGGAACGCCATGTCCCCCGCTTGCTAGCCTAGTAACAACTACCTAACGGCTTCCCTGTTTCATCTATTGCTGTTCACTGGACCCTATGATCACCTGGCTACATAGCTGATGCCTGCTGGACTGTTCATTCATTAATTAATCACGGTACTCCATTTTTGTTTATTTTGTTTATCTGTCGGCCCCAGCCTCAAACTCAGGCACTGTATGTAGTTAACTTACCCTCTCTGCCCATTCATTGCCATTTTACCTGTTGTTGTTTTTGTCTTAGCTGTTCTTGTCTTGCCCGTTGTTGTCTTAACTAGCTCTCCCAAACAACACCGGGGATTGCTTTATGCCTTGCTTTATGTCTCTCTAATGTCAAAATGCCTTGCATACTGTTGTTTAGGGTAGTTATCATTGTTTTATTTTATTGCTGAGCCCATAGCCCCACTCAACATGCATCAGATCCCTCTTTTGTCCCACCTCCCACACATGCAGTGACCTCACCCAGCATAACTAGTGCCTCCAGAGATGCAACCTCTCTAATCGTCACCCAATGCCTAGATTTACCTCCACTGTACCCGCACCCTACCATACCTATCGGTACATTATGCCCTGAATCTATTCTACCACACCCAGAAATCTGCTCCTTTTATTCTCTGCCCCCAATGTACTAAACAACCAGTTTTGATAGCCTTTAGCCGTACCCTCATCCTACTCCTCCTCTGCTCCTCGGGTGATGTAGAGGTTAAGCCAGGCTCTGTGTGTTCCCAGGCACTCTCATTTCTTGACTTCTGTAACCATAAAAGCCTTGGTTTCATTAATGTTAACATCAGAAGCCTCCTCCCGAAGTTTGTTTTACTCACTGCTTCAGCACACCAGGCCAACCCTGATGTCCTTCCTGTGTCTGAATCCTGGCTTCCATCCCTAACTACAACATTTCCCTTCAAGATTGAACTGCCAGAGGGGGTGGAGTTGCAATCTACTGCAGAGATAGCCTGCAAAGTTCTGTCATACTTTCCAGGTCTATGCCCAAACAGTTTGAGCTTCTAATTTTAAAAATTAATCTCTCCAGGAATAAATCTCTCACTATCTGTTATAGACCCCCCTTAGCTCCCAGCTGTGCACTGGACAGCATATGTGAATTGATTTCCCCCCCATCTATCTATCAAACGACCACCCCTTATCACTGTCAAATGCTCCCTAAAACACTTATTCGAGCAGGCCTTTCTAATCGACCTGGCACGGGTATTCTGGAAGGATATTGACCCCATCCCGTCAGTAGAGGATGCCTGGTTGTTCTTTAAAAGTAATTTCTTCACCATCTTAAATAGGCATGCCCCTTTCAGAAAATGCAGAACTAAGAACAGATATAGCCCTTGGTTCACTCCAGACCTGACTGCCCTCGACCAGCACAAAAAACATCCTGTGGCGTACTGCACTAGCATCGAATTGTCCCTGTGCTATGCAACTTTTCAAGGAAGTCAGGAACCAATACATACAGTCAGTTAGGAAAGCAAAGGCTAGCTTTATCAAACAGAAATGTGCATCCTGTAGCTCTTATTCCAAAAAGTTCTGGGACACTAAAGTCCATGGGGAATAAGAGCACCTCCTCCCAGCTGCCTACTGCACTGAGGCTGGGAAACAAGATCACCACCGATAAATCCACGATAATTTCACGATAATTTCAATAAGCATGTCTCTACGGCTGGCCATGCTTTCCTCCTGGCTACCCCAACCCCAGCAAACAGCTCTGCACCCCCCGCAGCGACTTTCCCAAGCCTCCCCAGCTTCTCCTTCACCCAAATGCAGATAGCAGATATTCAGAAAGAGCTGCAAAACCTGGACCCGTAAAAACGAGCTGGGCTAGACAATCTGGACCCTCTCTTTCTAAAATTATCCTCTGAAATTGTTGCAACCCCTATTACTAGTCTGATCAACCTCTCCTTCGTATTGTCCGAGATTCCGAAAGATTGGAAAGCTGCAGCGGTCATCCCCCTCTTCAAAGGGAGTGACACTCTAGACCCAAACTATTACAGACCTATGTCCATCCTGCCCTGCCTTTCTAAAGTCTTCAAAGGCCAAGTTAGCAAACAGATCACTGACCATTTCGAATCCCACCGTACCTTCTCCGCTGTGCAATCCGGTTTCTGAGCTGGTCACGGGTGCACCTCAGTCACGCTCAAGGTACTAAACGATATCATAACCGCCATCGATAAAAGACAGTACTGTGCAGCCGTCTTCATCAACCTGGCCAAGGCTTTCGACTCCGTCAATCACCACATTCTTATCAGAAGACGCAACAGGAGTGCCTGTTGTCCGGACCTCTGGCAGTCTCTATGGGGGTACCACAGGGTTCAATTCTCGGGCCGACTCTTTTCTCTGTATATATCAATGATGTCGCTCTTGCTGCGGGTGATTCCTTGATCCACCTCTACTCAGACGACACCATTCTGTATACATCTGGCCCTTCTTTGGACACTGGGCCTCCAACTGCTCTTAAAAACGCTAGTAAAACTAAATGCAACCGATTGCTGCCCACACCTGCATCACTACTCTTGTCGGTTCTGACTTAGAATATGTGGAAAACTACAAATACATGTGTCTGGCTAGACTGTACCCTTTCCTTCCAGACTCATATTAAGCATCTCCAATCCAAAATTAAATCTTCCTATTCCGCAACAAAGCCTCCTTCACTCACTCTGCCAAACATACCCTCATAAAACTGACTATCCTACCGATCCTTGACGATGTCATTTACAAAATAGCCTCCAACACTCTACTCAGCAAACTGGATGCAGTCTATCGCAGTGCCATCCGCTTTGTCACCAAAGTCCCATATACCACCCATCACTGCGACCTGCATGCTCTCGTCGGCTGGCCCTCGCTACATGTTAGTCGCCAGGCCTACTGGCTCTAGGTCATCTACAGCCTTGGCCAAAAGTTTTGAGAATGACAAATATGAATTTTCACAATCTGCTGCCTTAGTGTCTTTAGATATTTTTGTCAGATGTCAGATGTTACTATGGAATACTGAAGTATAATTACAAGCATTTCATAAGTGTCAAAGGCTTTTATTGACAATTACATGAAGTTGATGCAAAGACCCTTCTTTTTCAAGACCTCTGCAATCCACCTTGGCATGCTGTCAATTAACTTCTGGGCCACATCCTGACTGATGGCAGTCCATTCTTGCATAATCAATGCTTGGAGTTTGTCAGAATTTGTCTGACAAACTTTTGTTTGCCCACCCGCCTCTTGAGGATTGACCACAAGTTCTCACTGGGATTAAGGTCTGGGGAGTTTCCTTGCCATGGACCCAAAATATCGACGTTTTGTTCCCCGAGCCACTTAGTTATCACTTTTGCCTTATGGCAAGGTGCTCCATCATGCTGGAAAAGGCATTGTTCGTCACCAAATGGTTCCTGGATCGTTGGGAGAAGTTGCTCTCGGAGGATGTGTTGGTACCATTCTTTATTCATGGCTGTGTTCTTAGGCAAAATTGTGAGTGAGCCCACTCCCTTGGCTGAGAAGTAACCCCACACATGAATGGTCTCAGGATGCTTTACTGTTGGCATGACACAGGACTGATGGTAGCGCTCACCTTGTCTTCTCCGGACATGCTTTTTTCCGGATGCCCCAAACAATCAGAAAGGGGATTCAAAGAAAATTACTTTACCTCAGTCCTCAGCAGTCCAATCCCTGTACCTTTTGCAGAATATCAGTCTGTCCCTGATGTTTTTCCTGGAGAGATATGGCTTCTTTGCTGCCCTTCTTGACACCAGGCCATTCTCCAAAAGTCTCACTGTGCGTGCAGATGCACTCACACCTGCCTGCTGCCATTCCTGAGCAAGCTCTGTACTGGTGGTGCCACGATCCCGCAGCCGAATCAACTTTAGGAGACGGTCCTGGCGCTTGCTGGACTTTCTTGGGCGCCCTGAATCCTTCTTCACAACAATTGAACCACTCTCCTTGAAGTCCTTGATGATCCGATAAATGGTTGGTTTAGGTGCAATATTACTGGCAGCAATATCCTTGCCTGTGAAGCCCTTTTTGTGCAAAGCAATGATGTGTTTCCTTGCAGGTAACCATGGTTGACAGAGGAAGAACAATGATTCAAGCACCACCCTTCCAGTCTTATTTTATTTTATTTATTTTACTAGGCAAGTCAGTTAAGAACAAATTCTTATTTTCAATGACGGCCTAGGAACAGTGGGTTAACTGCCTGTTCAGGGGCAGAACGACAGATTTGTACCTTGTCAGCTCGGGGGTTTGAACCTTCCGGTTACTAGTCCAACGCTCTAACCACTAGGCTACCCTGCCGCCCCAGTTATTCGAACTCAATCAGCATGACAGAGTGATCTCCAGCCTTGTCCTCGTCAACACTCACACCTGTGTTAACGAGAGAATCACTGACATGATGTCAGCTGGTCCTTTTGTCACAGGGCTGAAATGCAGTGGCAATGTTTTTGGGGGATTAAGTTCATTTGAATGGCAAAGAGGGACTTTGCAATTAATTGCAATTCATCTGATCACTCTTCATAATATTCTGGATTATATGCAAATTGCCATCATACAAACTGAGGCAGCAGACTTTGTGAAAATGAATGTGTCATTCTCAAAACTTTTGGCCACGACAGTATAAGTCTCTGCCTTATCTCAGCTCACTGGTCACCATAACAACACCCACCTGTAGCACGCGCTCCAGCAGGTATATCTCACTGGTCATCCCCAAAACCAACACCTTCTTCGGCTGCCTTTTCTTACAGTTCTCTGCTGCCAATGACTGGAACGAATTGCAAAAATCGCTGAAGTTGGAGATTTATATCTCCCTCACTAACTTTAACTATCTGAGCAGCTTAACGATCGCTGTAGCTGTACACAGCCCATCTGTAGATAGCCCATCCAACTACCTACCTCATCCCCATATTGTTTTTATTTACTTTTTTGCACACCAGTATTTCTACCCGCACATCATCATCTGCACATCTATCACTCCAGTGTTAATTTGCTAAATTGTAATTACTTCACTACAATTTACCTATTTATTGCTTTACCTCCTTACTCCATTTGCACACACTGTACATAGATTTTTATATTGTGTTATTGACTGTACGTTTGTTTATGTGCAACTCTGTGTTGTTGTTTTTTGTCGCACTGCTTTGCTTTATCTTGGCCAGGTCGCAGTTGTAAATGAGAACTTGTTCTCAACTGGCCTACCTGGTCAAACAAACACAAACACACACACCTTACCTTCCCCTTTGAGCAGGTATTTCCACATGCAGTACGCCCAGAGGACAGAGAGCATGCCTGACACATAGAACACGCTCTCCCAACCATACAGGTCCAGCATGAGGGAACCAGCCCCACCAATCACCAGTGTTCTGCAGGAGACAACAGCATGGTCACACACACACAGACGGTAGTTCAAAGAGCTTTAGCTGCGCACCTCATTGTGTATTTATGGTTTACTACTAAAATGGCAAAACAAGAACATCTGTGGAGAGCTCCTGACTGGAGACGTCTGTGGGCCCCTGATGAGCTGTTTATGACCAGCCCAAAATGACATGTTGTCATCCCTCCCAACTCCAATGATAAATGTCTGACCCTGGCTTCCATAGCACATGACCTTAACAACAGCAGTAGAATCTGCCCAAAGGCACAGATCTAGGACTAGTTTACCTTCACCCAAACCTATCCTAAACCCTTAGAGGGGGAAATGCAAAACAGACCTTAGATCAGCGTCTAAACAGGAAGTGCTGCAGAGCTAGACTCACCCCAGGTAGGAGCCACTGCCCACAGTGCTCATGAGGAATCCTCTCTCACTCTCCACCACCTTCTGAGAACACAGGCTGGCCAGAGACGGGTAGTGGACACCTAGAGGTACACATACACACATTCAATGCCTCTGTTCACCAGTTACAATCCCAGTTTCCCTATGTGTCCCTAGTCATAATCCCAGTTTCCCTAGTCATAATCCCAGTTTCCCTAGTCATAATCCCAGTTTCCCTATGTGTTCCTAGTCATATTCCCAGTTTCCCTAGTCATAATCCCAGTTTCCCTATGTGTCCCTAGTCATAATCCCAGTTTCCCTGTGTCCCAAGTCATAACCCAGTTTCCCTATGTGTCCCTAGTCATAATGCCAGTTTCAAATCAAATCCAAGTTTATTTGTCACGTGCGCCGAATACAACAGGTGTAGATGCTTACTTACAGTGAAATGCTTACTCACAGGCTCTAACCAATAGTGCAAAAAAGCTGTTAGGTGAACAATAGGTAAGTAAATAAATAAAACAACAGTAAAAACACAGGCTATATACAGTAGCGAGGCTATAAAAGTAGCTACATACAGACACCGGTTAGTCAGGCTTTCCCTATGTGTCTCTAGTCATAATCTCTGTTTCCCTATGTGTCTCTAGTCATAATCCCAGTTTCCCTATGTGTCTCTAGTCATAATCTCAGTTTCCCTATGCATCTCTGGTCATAATCCCAGTTTCCCTATGTGTCTCTAGTCATAATTAGTGCGCTATTTAGGAATACATAAAAGAGTGATTTGAGATGCAGCCAAGCTTTTCATTAGCCCCCAGTGCCCAGTAACCCCTGACCTTGCAGCAGCCCCATAAGGAAGCGGGCCAGCGTCATGGAGAAGATGGGCTGAGAGCAGAAGTGGGCCAGGACGGGCGTGAAGGCTGTCATCGCCCCCCAGGCCGCCGCAGAGAGGAGGAGCACCTTCTCACCTCCAACCCTGAGGGACACAGATGGAAATAATACTGTTACTATAACTACAGACACTCTCCAGTAATATAACACTATTGTTACTGTTACAATTATACAGTCTCACCTCTAGCCCTGAAAGAAAGTCATAACATGGTTATTACTACAGTATTACAATACACGTCCAACCTTGAGGGGAAGTGATGGAGTTATATAACATTATCATTACTACTGCACTACTAACCCCCTCCTTCAACCCTGAGGGGAAGTGATGGAGTTATATAACATTATCATTACTACTGCACTACTAACCCCCTCCTTCAACCCTGAGGGGAAGAGATGGAGTTATATAACATTATCATTACTACTGCACTACTAACCCCTCCTTCAACCCTGAGGGGAAGTGATGGAGTTATATAACATTATCATTACTACTGCACTACTAACCCCCTCCTTCAACCCTGAGGGGAAGAGATGGAGTTATATAACATTATCATTACTACTGCACTACTAACCCCCTCCTTCAACCCTGGGGGGAAGAGATGGAGTTATATAACATTATCATTACTACTGCACTTACTAACCCCCTCCTTCAACCCTGAGGTGAAGTGATGGAGTTATATAACATTATCATTACTACTGCACTACTAACCCCCTCCTTCAACCCTGAGGGGAAGAGATGGAGTTATATAACATTATCATTACTACTGCACTTACTAACCCCCTCCTTCAACCCTGAGGGGAAGTGATGGAGTTATATAACATTATCATTACTACTGCACTACTAACCCCCTCCTTCAACCCTGAGGGGAAGAGATGGAGTTATATAACATTATCATTACTACTGCACTACTAACCCCCTCCTTCAACCCTGAGGGGAAGTGATGGAGTTATATAACATTATCATTAATACTGCACTTACTAACCCCCTCCTTCAACCCTGAGGGGAAGAGATGGAGTTATATAACATTATCATTACTACTGCACTTACTAACCCCCTCCTTCAACCCTGAGGGGAAGAGATGGAGTTATATAACATTATCATTACTACTGCACTTACTAACCCCCTCCTTCAACCCTGAGGGGAAGTGATGGAGTTATATAACATTATCATTACTACTGCACTTACTAACCCCCTCCTTCAACCCTGAGGGGAAGCGATGGAGTTATATAACATTATCATTACTACTGCACTTACTAACCCCCTCCTTCAACCCTGAGGGGAAGAGATGGAGTTATATAACATTATCATTACTACTGCACTACTAACCCCCTCCTTCAACCCTGAGGGGAAGTGATGGAGTTATATAACATTATCATTACTACTGCACTACTAACCCCCTCCTTCAACCCTGAGGGGAAGTGATGGAGTTATATAACATTATCATTACTACTGCACTTACTAACCCCCTCCAACCCTGAGGGGAAGAGATGGAGTTATATAACATTATCATTACTACTGCACTTACTAACCCCCTCCTTCAACCCTGAGGGGAAGAGATGGAGTTATATAACATTATCATTACTACTGCATTACTAACCCCCTCCAACCCTGGGGGGAAGAGATGGAGTTATATAACATTATCATTACTACTGCACTTACTAACCCCCTCCTTCAACACTGGGGGGAAGAGATGGAGTTATATAACATTATCATTACTACTGCACTACTAACCCCCTCCTTCAACCCTGAGGGGAAGAGATGGAGTTATATAACATTATCATTACTACTGCACTACTAACCCCCTCCTTCAACCCTGAGGGGAAGAGATGGAGTTTTATAACATTATCATTACTACTGCACTACTAACCCCTCCTTCAACCCTGGGGGGAAGAGATGGAGTTATATAACATTATCATTACTACTGCACTACTAACCCCCTCCTTCAACCCTGGGGGGAAGAGATGGAGTTATATAACATTATCATTACTACTGCACTACTAACCCCCTCCTTCAACCCTGAGGGGAAGAGATGGAGTTATATAACATTATCATTACTACTGCAATTACTAACCCCCTCCTTCAACCCTGGGGGGAAGTGATGGAGTTATATAACATTATCATTACTACTGCACTACTAACCCCCTCCTTCAACCATGAGGGGAAGAGATGGAGTTATATAACATTATCATTACTACTGCACTTACTAACCCCCTCCTTCAACCCTGAGGGGAAGTGATGGAGTTATATATCATTATCATTACTACTGCACTTACTAACCCCCTCCTTCAACCCTGAGGGGAAGAGATGGTGTTATATAACATTATCATTACTACTGCACTTACTAACCCCCTCCTTCAACCCTGAGGGGAAGAGATGGAGTTATATAACACTATCATTACTACTGCACTACTAACCCCCTCCAACCCTGAGGTGAAGTGATGGAGTTATATAACATTATCATTACTACTGCACTTACTAACTCCCCCCTCCAACCCTGGGGGGAAGAGATGGAGTTATATAACATTATCATTACTACTGCACTACTAACCCCTCCTTCAACCCTGAGGGGAAGTGATGGAGTTATATAACATTATCATTACTACTGCACTTACTAACCCCCTCCTTCAACCCTGAGGGGAAGAGATGGAGTTATATAACATTATCATTACTACTGCACTACTAACCCCCTCCTTCAACCCTGAGGGGAAGAGATGGAGTTATATAACATTATCATTACTACTGCACTACTAACCCCCTCCAACCCTGAGGTGAAGTGATGGAGTTATATTACATTATCATTACTACTGCACTACTAACCCCCTCCAACCCTGAGGTGAAGAGATGGAGTTATATAACATTATCATTACTACTGCACTTACTAACCCCCTCCTTCAACCCTGGGGGGAAGAGATGGAGTTATATAACATTATCATTACTACTACACTACTAACCCCCTCCTTCAACCCTGAGGGGAAGAGATGGAGTTATATAACATTATCATTACTACTGCACTACTAACCCCCTCCTTCAACCCTGAGGGGAAGAGATGGAGTTTTATAACATTATCATTACTACTGCACTACTAACCCCCTCCTTCAACCCTGGGGGGAAGAGATGGAGTTATATAACATTATCAATACTACTGCACTACTAACCCCCTCCTTCAACCCTGGGGGGAAGAGATGGAGTTATATAACATTATCATTACTACTGCACTACTAACCCCCTCCTTCAACCCTGAGGGGAAGAGATGGAGTTATATAACATTATCATTACTACTGCAATTACTAACCCCCTCCTTCAACCCTGGGGGGAAGTGATGGAGTTATATAACATTATCATTACTACTGCACTACTAACCCCCTCCTTCAACCATGAGGGGAAGAGATGGAGTTATATAACATTATCATTACTACTGCACTTACTAACCCCCTCCTTCAACCCTGAGGGGAAGTGATGGAGTTATATATCATTATCATTACTACTGCACTTACTAACCCCCTCCTTCAACCCTGAGGGGAAGAGATGGAGTTATATAACATTATCATTACTACTGCACTTACTAACCCCCTCCTTCAACCCTGAGGGGAAGAGATGGAGTTATATAACACTATCATTACTACTGCACTACTAACCCCCTCCAACCCTGAGGTGAAGTGATGGAGTTATATAACATTATCATTACTACTGCACTTACTAACCCCCTCCTTCAACCCTGAGGTGAAGAGATGGAGTTATATAACATTATCATTACTACTGCACTACTAACCCCCTCCAACCCTGAGGGGAAGAGATGGAGTTATATAACATTATCATTACTACTGCACTTACTAACCCCCTCCTTCAACCCTGAGGGGAAGAGATGGAGTTATATAACATTATCATTACTACTGCACTACTAACCCCCTCCTTCAACCCTGGGGGGAAGAGATGGAGTTATATAACATTATCATTACTACTGCACTTACTAACCCCCTCCTTCAACCCTGAGGGGAAGAGATGGAGTTATATAACATTATCATTACTACTGCACTTACTAACCCCCTCCTTCAACCCTGAGGGGAGGAGATGGAGTTATATAACATTATCATTACTACTGCACTTACTAACCCCCTCCTTCAACCCTGAGGGGAAGAGATGGAGTTATATAACATTATCATTACTACTGCACTTACTAACCCCCTCCTTCAACCCTGAGGGGAAGTGATGGAGTTATATAACATTATCATTACTACTGCACTACTAACCCCCTCCTTCAACCCTGAGGGGAAGTGAAGGAGTTATATAACATTATCATTACTACTGCACTACTAACCCCCTCCTTCAACCCTGAGGGGAAGAGATGGAGTTATATTACATTATCATTACTACTGCACTACTAACCCCCTCCAACCCTGAGGTGAAGAGATGGAGTTATATAACATTATCATTACTACTGCACTTACTAACCCCCTCCTTCAACCCTGGGGGGAAGAGATGGAGTTATATAACATTATCATTACTACTACACTACTAACCCCCTCCTTCAACCCTGAGGGGAAGAGATGGAGTTATATAACATTATCATTACTACTGCACTACTAACCCCCTCCTTCAACCCTGAGGGGAAGAGATGGAGTTTTATAACATTATCATTACTACTGCACTACTAACCCCCTCCTTCAACCCTGGGGGGAAGAGATGGAGTTATATAACATTATCATTACTACTGCACTACTAACCCCCTCCTTCAACCCTGGGGGGAAGAGATGGAGTTATATAACATTATCATTACTACTGCACTACTAACCCCCTCCTTCAACCCTGAGGGGAAGAGATGGAGTTATATAACATTATCATTACTACTGCAATTACTAACCCCCTCATTCAACCCTGGGGGGAAGTGATGGAGTTATATAACATTATCATTACTACTGCACTACTAACCCCCTCCTTCAACCATGAGGGGAAGAGATGGAGTTATATAACATTATCATTACTACTGCACTTACTAACCCCCTCCTTCAACCCTGAGGGGAAGTGATGGAGTTATATATCATTATCATTACTACTGCACTTACTAACCCCCTCCTTCAACCCTGAGGGGAAGAGATGGAGTTATATAACATTATCATTACTACTGCACTTACTAACCCCCTCCTTCAACCCTGAGGGGAAGAGATGGAGTTATATAACACTATCATTACTACTGCACTACTAACCCCCTCCAACCCTGAGGTGAAGTGATGGAGTTATATAACATTATCATTACTACTGCACTTACTAACCCCCTCCTTCAACCCTGAGGTGAAGAGATGGAGTTATATAACATTATCATTACTACTGCACTACTAACCCCCTCCAACCCTGAGGGGAAGAGATGGAGTTATATAACATTATCATTACTACTGCACTTACTAACCCCCTCCTTCAACCCTGAGGGGAAGAGATGGAGTTATATAACATTATCATTACTACTGCACTACTAACCCCCTCCTTCAACCCTGGGGGGAAGAGATGGAGTTATATAACATTATCATTACTACTGCACTTACTAACCCCCTCCTTCAACCCTGAGGGGAAGAGATGGAGTTATATAACATTATCATTACTACTGCACTTACTAACCCCCTCCTTCAACCCTGAGGGGAGGAGATGGAGTTATATAACATTATCATTACTACTGCACTTACTAACCCCCTCCTTCAACCCTGAGGGGAAGAGATGGAGTTATATAACATTATCATTACTACTGCACTTACTAACCCCCTCCTTCAACCCTGAGGGGAAGTGATGGAGTTATATAACATTATCATTACTACTGCACTACTAACCCCCTCCTTCAACCCTGAGGGGAAGTGAAGGAGTTATATAACATTATCATTACTACTGCACTACTAACCCCCTCCTTCAACCCTGAGGGGAAGAGATGGAGTTATATAACATTATCATTACTACTGCACTTACTAACCCCCTCCTTCAACCCTGAGGGGACGAGATGGAGTTATATAACACTATCATTACTACTGCACTACTAACCCCCTCCTTCAACCCTGAGGGGAAGAGATGGAGTTATATAACATTATCATTACTACTGCACTACTAACCCCCTCCTTCAACCCTGAGGTGAAGTGATGGAGTTATATAACATTATCATTACTACTGCACTACTAACCCCCTCCTTCAACCCTGGGGGGAAGAGATGGAGTTATATAACATTATCATTACTACTGCACTACTAACCCCCTCCTTCAACCATGAGGTGAAGTGATGGAGTTATATAACATTATCATTACTACTGCACTACTAACCCCCTCCTTCAACCCTGAGGGGAAGAGATGGAGTTATATAACATTATCATTACTACTGCACTACTAACCCCCTCCTTCAACCCTGAGGGGAAGAGATGGAGTTCTATAACATTATCATTACTACTGCACTACTAACCCCCTCCAACCCTGAGGTGAAGTGATGGAGTTATATAACATTATCATTACTACTGCACTTACTAACCCCCTCCAACCCTGAGGTGAAGTGATGGAGTTATATAACATTATCATTACTACTGCACTACTAACCCCCTCCAACCCTGAGGTGAAGTGATGGAGTTATATAACATTATCATTACTACTGCACTACTAACCCCCTCCTTCAACCCTGAGGGGAAGAGATGGAGTTATATAACATTATCATTACTACTGCACTACTAACCCCCTCCTTCAACCCTGGGGGGAAGAGATGGAGTTATATAACATTATCATTACTACTGCACTACTAACCCCCTCCTTCAACCCTGAGGGGAAGAGATGGAGTTATATAACATTATCATTACTACTGCACTACTAACCCCCTCCAACCCTGAGGTGAAGTGATGGAGTTATATAACATTATCATTTCTACTGCACTACTAACCCCCTCCTTCAACCCTGGGGGGAAGAGAGTGACGAAACAAAGATAATGTTGACAGTTACTCTTGATATACAACCTAAGGGACAGTACTATAGTACTATAACAGTACTATAACCCCATGATAACAATTCAACCTTGAGGGAAGATATGTATAGGCCTATGCATCTCAACAGTGCAACATGTATTTCCTCATCTACCTTTCTTCATTTGAACTATTCTTAAAAACATGGACAAACACTAAACAAAAATATAAAACACAACATGCAAAGATGTCATTTATTTGATTGAGTTACAGTTCATTAAAGGAAATCAGTCAATTGAAATAAATTAATTAGGCCCTAATCTATGGATTTCACATGACTGGGAATACAGATATGCATCTGTTGGTCACAGATACCTGAAAAAAAAATGGGCCTCAGGATCTCTTTACGGTATTTTTGAGCATTCAAATTGCCATAGATAAAATTAAATTGTGTTCCTTGTCCGTAGCTTATGCCTGCCCATAACATAACCTCACTGCCACCATAGGGCACTCTTTTCAAAATGTTGACATCAACGAACCGCTCACCCATACGGCACCATACACGTGGTCTGCGGTTGTGAGGCCAGTTGGACGTACTGCCAAATTCTCTAAAACGACGTTGGAGGTGGCTTATGGTAGAGAAATGTACTTCCCTTGCAACAGCTCTGGTGAACCTTCCTGCAGTCAGCATGCCAATTGCACACTCCCTCAAAACTTGAGACATCTGTGGCATCGTGCTGTATATTAAAACTGCACGTTTTAGAGTAGCCTTTTATTGTCACCAGCACAAGGTGCACCTGTGTAATGATCATGCTGTTTAAATCAGCTTCTTGATATGCCACACCTGTCAGATGGATGGATTATCTTGGCAACGGAGAAATGCTCACTGACAGGGATATAAACAAATTTGTGCACAAAATATGAGAGAAATTAGATTTTTGTGCGTATTGAAAATTTCTGGAATGTTTTATTTCAGCTCATGAAACATGGGAACAACACTTTACATGTTGCGTTTATATTTTGGTTCAGTGTATATGAAACCAGGTTATCCAGTTGTTTCCAACAAGAGGCTTTCACCTCTCCTGTGTTGTCAGAACAATGCAATTTAAGAAAAGAAGACAAGAAAAAGGAGGCTACTTTTAAGCAACAAGGCAAAGGGGAGTGGTATATGACCAATATACCACAAACCCCTGAGGTGCGTTACTGCTATTACAAACTGGTTACCAACGTAATTAGAGCAGTAAAAATAAACATTTTGTCATACCCGGTCTGATATACCATGGCTTTCAGCCAATCAGAATTCAGGCCTCAAACCACCCAGTTCATAATTCCAATGAATAGCTCCATATTTCCTGGTTCCTTCCTCTAACATCTGAAAGGACTGAACAGATATCACTAGTGATATGATAATAGCTTCAGGTTTCTGCCAAAGGTGTTTAGACCAAATATGCACTGCTCTAGTAGAGTTTAGTCAAAATACTGTTTCACTTCATTGATTTTGGGGGGTGGAGTTGAAAGCAGAGGCTTCTGAACTTGGAACTCTCCGATTAATTATTTCTGTTGACATGTGACATGACCCTGAGCTTCTCCTGCCATGTGAAGAGATGGAGAGAATGATTTTCCGAACACGTTTTACACCGATATTTCACTCCATAGGCCATTTACATGTCTTGGTACTAATATTTCTAACCAGGAAACAACTGTTTGGCAGGGTAATTAAGAAAGTACTGGCTGGATGATTTGATCCGCTTTGAATGGGAGCAGCATACAAAGAAAACACAACTAACCAGTAACGTCATTCCTGTAACCAAGAGAACCGCACCCTTTTCACCACCTAGACACCGGCACAAGTGCTGGGTCCTCCTCAAACAACAGAGACATTATCATACTAACAGTCACATACTGCCCTTCAAATTCCACTCATGACTCTTAGCCTCTCAACCTCAAATATCCCCAAACGACATTCCATTCATACTCTACAGCAGGGGTATTCAACTCTTACCCTATGAGGTCCGGAGCCTGCTGGTTCTGTTCTACCTGATAATGAATTGCACATACCTGGTGTCTCGGGTCTAAATCAGTCCCTTATTAGGAGAGGAACAATGAAAATGAAGAGTTTGAGGGCCTTACAGCTTGTGCAGTAGAATCTCTCTACCATGACATTCTATCACCATCCCTTGGTTCTTTTGCTTTTAGGGCCAATGGGTAATAGCATTGTAATAGGGTGTTTTTAAAGTGAATATGATTCATATAAAATGCCTTGTTTTATAGGCTGTATTGTCCTGATGGAGCAGCTGTAAGATGTAAATTGTAATAGGAATATTTAAAGGAGCTACATCACACACACACACACAGAAAGTATTCAGACTCCTTCCCTTTTTCCACTTTACGTTACAGCCTTATTCTAAAATGAATTAAATAAAAATTCTCAATCTACACACAATACCACATAAGGAAATCAAAAAAGGTTTTGAAATTTTTGCAAATGTATTTTTAAAAACAAAAATACCTTATTTACATAAGTATTCAGACCCTGTGTTATGAGGTGCATCCTGTTTGCATTGATCATCCTTGAGATGTTTCTACAACTTGAATGGAGTCCACCTGCGGTAAATTAAATTGATTGGACATGATTTGGAAAGGTGTCAATATAAAAGGTCCCACAGCTGAAAATGCATGTTAGAGAAAACACCAAGCCATGAGGTCGAAGGAATTGTCCTTAGAGCTCTGAGACAGGATTGTGTTGAGGCACAGATATGGGGAAGTGTACCAAAAAAATGTCTGCAGCATTGAAGGTCCCCAAGAACACAGTGGCCTCCTTCCATTTAAGAATGATGCTCTTTCTACTCTTTCTTGAACTGGCCGCCCGGCCAAACTGAGCAATCGGGGGAGAGGGGCCTAGGTCAGGGATGTGACCAAGCACCAGATGGTCACAGACAGAGCTCCAGAGCTCCTCTGTGGAGATGGGAGAACATTCTAGAAGGACAACCATCTCTGCAGCACTCCACCAATCAGGCCTTTATGGTAGAATAGCCAGACGGAAGCCATTCCTCAGTCAAAGGCACATGACAGCTCAATTGAAGTTTGCCAAAAGGTAAAAAAATAATCTCATAACCATGAAAAACAAGATTTGTCTGGTCTGATGAAACCAAGACTGAAACCAAGATTGAACTCTGAATGCCAAGCATCACGTGTGGATGAAGCATGGTGGTGGCAGCATCATGCTGTGGGGATGTTTTTCAGCGGCAGGGACTGGGAGACTAGTCAGGTTCGAGGGAAAGATGAACTGAGCAAAGTACAGAGATCCTTGATAAAAACCTGCTCCAGAGCACTCAGTACCTCAGACTACTAGGAGCCAGGACACACTGATTATTATTGTATTGATGACATTATGAACACTGTGACTCTGTAGCAAAGTCACTGTATATTGCTTTGATTTCGTACCAGCCTCTCAGCTTGATGTTTAGAGAACATTTGGTACCGTCTGATTAGAATATAAAGGGCCTGTCTCCAAGAGGCCCGTTACATTATTTTTTGGTTGCTTCTGCTCTGGAGGGGTTCTCCCTGAATTATTGTAATAAAGCAGATAGATTTTTAATTGATATTACCAACAACTGCTCTTCTTTTTGTTCACTTAAATCCCAAACAGACGTGTAAAACAGACAAAGTTTTAGGCTATTTAATTCTCAGATTTCAGGGCTCATAGGACCCCATTGTCCATCTGTGTTTAAAAGTGAATAAATGTAATGCAATGGATACTTTTTATTCTAGATATTGTATGTAATGAGAGCAGCTGCAGGTTGTGCAAACAGGCAATAAAGTATAATCATCTCCTCTTGTTGCCCACCTGTCGCTGACGTAGCCTCCGAGGACCTGTGTGAAGCAGTAACCCCAGAAGAAGCTACCCAGCACCATGCCCTGATCCCTCTTGGTCCAGTTGAACTTCTCCGCCATGCTAACGGCACAGATGGGCATGGCCACGCGGGCACAGTACAGCAGACAGGTCCCCAGCAGTAGCACCACCGTCCATACCCGCGCCAGGGGTCTGCATAGCGGGGACAGAGGACATAAGTGTGACCAGCAGAAAACAGGAATGTGTGTGAGAGGTACATTAATGTGTTCGGTGTGTGTAATTGACAATATGTGTGGGTGTGAGTAAGAGTAGGTGTGATATTCTCAGTAAAACCAACATCTGTGCATTTATTCTGATTGTTTCTTGTAAATGGCAAATTGGAACTTAAACTAAACCAACTACGCATATTCACAGAACTTGAAACGTCTAAATTTGACTGGGCTAAATTGTGTTAAATAGGTTAGGCCTAAATCTCATTATATGATAATTATTTGAGTGAATCTGACTGAATTCTTAGTTGGCAAGTCAAAGCAAAGATTAGGCTATCATGCCTTTAATAAAATTCTATGAATGCCTGACTATCAGACTTCCTAGACCTAGAAGCTTTTAAATTCCCCAAAGCTATGTGTGTGCAGCTTAGTAAAGTTAGCTTTAAAATAATCTTGAGACCACCAGTTGACAGGCATCATCTGATTAATAAGAAAGTCGAGTATTTATTTGGGAATGTCCCTCGTAGCAGTGTTAAATTTGGACTCAAAAGTAGCAACAAAGTATCAAAAACAAAGCTACATGTGTTTGAGTGGTAGATTTTATGTTTGCTGAAATCAAGGAAGAGAAACATTTTCTGAAAATATAATTTGCCAATGCCAACACATTACAGTAAACTATAGAGGAGCCGGAATCATTGCAAACTTGTATGGCATTTGCTAAATAAGGAACTAACAATCTCTCATATATTATTATATTATGTGTGGTTAAAAACACATAACGAAAGGGTGTGTCATTTCATTATGGTAGTTTTACGTTGAAATGAACACTTCTAGACTGTGGGAAAAACGTGAGATTGGCTACTGAAAATCGTCGTAAATTTACCTTGGCCAATACGTATTCGGTTCACTCCACTTCTTCTGATGACCTCCAGCGACCCCGGTTTTGTCTGTGATTTTTTCTTTGAGGCAGACCAAATCTGGACTAGAGTTCTTTCCATGTTTTTGCAGAATTGCCATTCAACGAAAGAGGTATACGATTTGATTTGCTGTCTCCTGCACTTTACAATTCAGCGCAGTAGGCTATGGAATGAGTGAAGAAAGTCGACAAAAATAAACGCTTGTTCGATGTTCGCGATGATACCGATGTATCATTTCCTTTCGATTACCGTGTAGGCCAATCCATAATGTTACTGCCGTGTGATAAAAAGTGCACGGGTGATTAGAGACGGATCGCCTTGAGTTTGACGATAAATCCACGTGTCAGTATTTTTTTCAGCCACGCAGTTCTTCCTGCCAACAGTAGGTTACATCGGAAGCAGCATTAAAGAAGCGACTCAGTCCTTTTCAAAAAACAGCATGAATTTGGTCAGAGTGAAAATTCCCAGTCTTCTTTACCCGCGGCATGGCTATCCGGTTCTAGCGCTTCACCATGACTGTGCAATATTCTAGACATTATATTCTTCCCTGAATGATACCCGATCGGATTGCACAGCAAAAAGAGAGAAAAAACAACTAATGTCCCAGGCATAGGATACCACAGAATGTTAGTCTATGATGGCCAAATCATCCTGAATTTCGCAACTAATGTTTGACGTTGCCCTGCTGCGATGTGATTGGCGTTGTCATCCTTGCTCATAGGACAGCCAGTGATGCTGCATAACGTATTCACAGAGTTGGTTCATCTGCCCTAGGCTGGATGAGGTATCAACTACCAAGAATCGGCAGTCGGCACCGTTATATAATAACCTGCAATCAGATGAAAAAAGTAAGATTCCTGCACACGTTGGTGTCTAAACTACATTTTCCACCCTCCGAGAAAGTAAGCTATCGGTTAAATGGCATACTGACGAGACTGAAAAACACAATATCATCACGTATTTTTTGGTGCAAATATAATGAACAACCTAAGCATATCAAGTGTTCCAAAATAGTATTTTATTCCATAATGTAAATAATCCAGTTGCAAAACTGTCAACATGAACTAAATTTATGTCTCTGTATGTATTCACATTATTATCTTGTTGGTTCAAGATAACACAGGATGAAAGCTAAGGTTGCAACAAAACCCTGACAACATTACAGGGTACTGGCAGCTTAGAAGCATTCCGTCAGTACCCAGCTTTGGCCCCTACACTAGAATTTATGAGAAACTGAAATGTGCATGTTTTTTGTTGTTGAGAAAAACAAAATGTACTGTAATTGAGACAGCGGACCACAGCAATGGGAACCAATTGTTCTACCCCAACCTCATTCATTTCTGTTTATAGGTTAACACGTTATAGTCCCAAGAGCCTAATTTAGGCTTTAACACACCATCCATATGCAAAGATGGCTAACTTTCCCTGCCAGTAGACAGAAAAAAAATAGTGTAACTGTGAAATCTGCAAAAAGGAAATGTTCATATACAACTATCTATTGCAGACATGAAACAAAAGTCTTATAATTTTACTTCATTAAAATACAAGGGTTTATATTTCAGATATTGAAGTTTCAGGCAGCAAGTCACTAAAATACAAACTGGATAGTTTGTACAGTCCATGTTATCAAAGTCTCCCAAAAAGCAACCCACACAAAGAAAGAAAACATATTGTTTCAGTCAGTCTCTGTCAGAGTATAAATAGGTAGGAGGGGAGTCCAATTAGTTTCCACCAGCATACACAGCCTGGTGTCCTCTCACTTTGGGTCCTCGATCGTGCCCTTGCTGAGGTCTGTCATTTTGGGGTACTTGACTTTCTTTTGGTCAAGTTCGTTCTGAGCCCACAGGAGCAGTTTGAGGAGCTTGGCCAGTTTGGGCGTTGACTCTCTGTTTTCGTAGTCCAGCACAGACTGGTTCACTTCACTCCACACCTTCAGGAAGCACACAGTGGACAGGAGGTATATTAAATCAGCATCAGTTATTAGGTCAAAAGTTATGGCTAGAAGGGATACAGCTTTTGTCAAAATAATGTAAAATGTTGAATTTTTGTGCATTTTAGCTAACCCTAACTCTTTTCCTAACCTTAACTTAATTCTCCTAACCTGCTACATTAATTATCCTAACCTGCAGAATAAATTCTCCTAAACTACTATGAAAAGTCAAATCTGACAAAACCACTATCCCATCTAGTCAAAACCAAAGTTTGTGTACTGACAAAATACTGAAATAGTAGTAGAAACTTGCAATATGCACGTTATCTATTTCTGGATTATGATAAGTGAGAATAAACACACCTTCTGCCTCTGCATTGTGTTGAGGAGGTCTCCGAAGGGTGACTCCTCAGGGTTGTCGAAGGCCAGCAGGGCCAAGGTTCTCTCCATCTCTGTCAGACACTCTCTACTCTCCTCCCCCTGCTCTGCCAGCTGGGACTGAGCAAACTCTAGTGCTGCCTCAGTCTCCCTCAGACGGATCAACTCAATCAGGTGCTGCTGCTGCAGAGGGTAAGAGCAGTATACAGGGACGGTCAGGGGAGGAAAAGGAATATGGACAAAAAACAGTGGAGGGAATAAGGAGACAAAAAGGATAGTGAGAGGAACAGATGGCAATGAATGAAGAAAACGGCAAACAAAATGAGACTGACAGAAGAATTATAACGGGAGAGGCAATCTGCTTTTTACCTGTAGGTGAAAGTACAGGTAGCGGTTAGTGTCAAGCAGTTCTGGGTGCATGCTGTTGATGAGTGCGATGGCCTCCTGTATCTGTCCCTTCAGGATCATCTCCCGGATCTTTATCCTCTCGTCCAGAGAATCCAGGTCCACACTGGGCTCAATCCCAGACTCCATACGGAACTTCTCAGCTGCCTCCTTAAACCCTTCTGTTCAAACCAAAGATATACAATTCTCTGTTTAGATCAGGAAAACTAACATCTACCTGTTACCAGGTTTTTCATTGTATGGTTACTATACCTGTCACCAAGTAGTTCATGATGAGCCTGTTCATGTCGGCCCTCTGAATGTGGACATTGTTGAGCTTCTCCATCCACTCTTCTCTTGTTATATCCTCCGGCTTTTCACTATAACTCATCATGAATTGTTCTACAAAAAACATGCCCCCCCCCCCATCATTGCCATGTTCATTGTAATTTGGCTAAAACGAAGGCTGAATGTTCAACACTGCAGTTAACTACTATGGATTGAAATAGTGGATGTGTCAGCTGTACAGTACACTTAATTATTATAGGTTTAACATGCCTTATCATATAGCACATGAAAGCATTGTTAGAAAATTTAGAATAACGACCATGCTGTAAAATTGTTGTATGAGATTGCCATGGACGTCATCTTAACGCCAATAAAGTATTCGTAAATAACGTAGGGGAGAGCTAAGTGAGTGTCATTTGGTATAAGCCGGAAGCTCAATAACGTTACTGCGGCCTTCAATGAAAACCACAACATTGAAGCCTTAAACTCAGCCGCTATCAAGCAAAACAACGCCATCTATTTGCCCTCACAGAATTTGTACAATATATAAATATGTACAGGGTCAGTTTAGTAACGTGCATATCTATTCGTATGAGTCAACTGTATTTTGGAAAAGCAAATATATTATTTTAAATACTGTACCTGATATTTTGCTGCTACTATTCAGCGGTAGCAATCAAGAGCGTCACACAGGAAAACTCACGGGATTTCATTGATTCCCCCAAAATGATTGGTTAGAGACTGCGATGACGCCTGGGTCATGTGGTAAGAATCGTGCGTGTGGCTTTTTTTCAGTACCCAGACGCTGAAGCAATGGGTGAGTCCCCAATATTCACATTGAAATAATACGTTTATTTGATTGATCTAACACACAAAAACTGTCTTGACAGTAGTCACAATATGATATTATGTCATCACACCATGTAGAAATGATTGTCGTGTATTATACGTACGAAAAGTCGGCAGCACCAGCCACATGTGAGAAAGACATTTCTGATATGAAAATGGATATCTAGTGGGTTAGAGATGTCAACTAGCTAGCTACCGTAACAAAACTCCCCTTCAATGTCCATGTAGGATACATCATGTTGTAGGGTGTTCGTTGGCTTATCTGGCTTCTTCTTGGCAGCTGCTTTCCCTCCTCGTCTCTGCGATGCTGTGCGCACGCCAGATAATGATGCAGTCCTTACATTCACAGACCACTAGATATTCCCGTCCTTACTTATTGTACATGACGGAGGAAATATGGTTCAAATGTTTACTTGTGGTGTATTATATTGATACAAGCACCTGCTATCTTTAAACTCAATCCGATTGTTTTCTTCTAGCCACATAGCCATGAAATCCATAACCATTCTAGTCACTACCTACCACTGCTGTTCAACATAACCAATTCCCACATTGGCGCTGATATGACCTGTAGAAGAAGCATGCATTGATCATTGTATTAGCTGTCAGTCAGTCTAGGGCAGTAATTTGGCCTAATCCTTCATACTGTCCATTTTGCCTCTCCTTTCTCCAGGCAAGTGCCGGGGTTTGCGTACAGCCAGGAAACTGCGTAACCATCGCAGGGAGCAGAGATGGCATGACAAGCAGTATAAGAAGGCTCACCTGGGCACTGCCCTGAAGGCCAACCCATTCGGAGGGGCATCTCATGCCAAAGGCATTGTACTTGAGAAAGTGTAAGACAACACTGTAATTTAGCCTATTACTTCATACTGTATGTTTTGGCCTCCACAATTTAGCTAGCTCAAAAACATCTCTCCTTCTGTCTAGGGGTGTTGAAGCTAAGCAGCCCAACTCTGCCATCAGGAAGTGTGTCAGGGTGCAACTCATCAAAAATGGCAAGAAGATCACAGCTTTCGTCCCCAATGATGGCTGTTTGAACTTCATTGAGGTAAGAAGTTATTTTCTATTTCTCATCACAGCTCTCTATTTCACATTACTCATCAAAGGTACATTTTATTTACTCAAGATCATCCATATATACTTTTGATTTTGTTTTATTATAAATTGGCCATCTGATCTTTGGATTCTGTCATCTGTGGACTACCTGCACATAATTGTTAATTGTCAGGCATTTCATCACAACCACTGTTTTAAAATCCTCTTCCTCTCCCATCAGGAAAACGATGAGGTGTTGGTGGCAGGATTTGGTCGGAAGGGGCACGCCGTTGGTGATATTCCTGGTGTCCGCTTCAAGGTGGTCAAAGTAGCTAATGTCTCACTACTAGCCCTTTACAAAGGCAAGAAAGAAAGACCTCGATCATAGAATGTATATACTCAAACAATAAAAAGTGGAAAATAATTTTAGATTTGTCTGTCCATTTTTCTAGGTGTTTATGGGGATATCTTTTATTTTTTTAAAATGATATGCCTTAGACTTGAATATTTTCTTTAGGCTTTGTAGTTTTGCATTAAATTGAGTAGACACACGTATAAAGGAAGCTGAACTGGATAGACACTAGTTGCTTGGTTAAATTTGTGACTTTTTTTATTGAACCTTTATTTTATCGGAGTCATAATGAGACCAAGGTATTTTACACGTGAGCCCAGAATTACAGAAATGCACACATCAAAAAGAAAATAGTCATACCAAACAAACACATGGTGGGATAATGGTATTGTTGCAAACTATTCATTATGCACCTAAATGTCTCCACATGCATAAATTGAAATGCATGATAGATAATGCCACACATTGAGAAAATGTGCATTCTGCAATCAGCAGCAGTGTGCTGTGCCTCCAGCAGGGGTATCCATATGGTTGTTTACAGTTTCTATAGCAACGGACTTGTTTTTCCTCCACTTTCAAGCAACTGAATTCTGCATAGACAGGAGTTACAAACAAGTATTAACAAAAGAGAGCAGGGGTAAGTTATACACATTGCATGCAAACCTTGCAACTTTTTTTTACATTTTACTCGAAATAAACTCGACTATAGTTATGAATGTACATTTAAGGAATAACTCATAGATACTTCAAACTAGCATGGCTAGCTAGCCACACCAACGATTTTAACTTCGAAGGCACACTGTTAACATTAGCATAAGCAAGCAAGGCAAGTGCTTATTGATTTAATAAGTTACTTTAGACTTTAAAAAAAATATAAAACAATTATGGCAGAGGAAATGCATTGGCTGTGTTTGCAACTAAAATGCAATATTAACTGATGGTTCAACAGGCTAAGGATTTTGCAATGTTGTTAGTGTCTTCCTTCAGTAGTCCCTGAGATGCCTTCCTCCGCAGGGGTGTTCAAGCCACCCATGGGAGATGGCCTGAACCAGTACTCTGTCCTGCCACCCATCCCAAGCACACATTTGCAGGAGGGGACTGCAGAGGACGAGATGACTGTGCAGAGGAAGCTGCTGAGGCACAGGAGAAGTAAACAGCAGCAACAGCAGTTGCATAAGATCCTGTATGTCCCTTGAACTTTTTGTTATTAAATGTCAAGCCATACATTCACTTAACTGGTATAGTACTGAGATATTTAGGATGACAATACACATGATGATTGTCATCCCCTGTTTCAATTACATTGAGTCAAATGCAAGTCGTTTTTGGTTGCTGTAGTATTCACATTGTGCTCTTTACTCTTGTAGGGTTGCTAGTGCAATGCAGGCATACAAGAACGCTAAGGATTTAAGACCAGTGGCTCCCACGTCCCCTGAGCCAGAGTTCCCCCCTTCTGTGAGATATAATGCTTTCTTATTGAGTTTCTCAGGCGGATCTCTGTTATCTCTGTTATGCTAATGCATGTCAATTTACTGCATACATTTTGAGTTTCGCTGCAGGTAATTCTCGTGTCAGAATTTCTCAAAGTTATCACCTTTTTATTTCACAGATGAGCAGTGAAGACCGAAGGCGTAGAGTAAGTTGGCTGCTTTTTGTTTTGTTAAGTCCCTTCTGGTCTCTGACAATTGTGTCTTTTTTTTTTTTTTTGTGAGATGCCAACAAAACACTATGTTCCTAGTTATTTGTGTTCAAAATGATAAGTATCAACCTATTTTCCTATTTCCGCACTGTCGCTCCATTGTGGCCACACCTGCAGTTAAACTACATGTTCCTGAAGGAGTGTGTGGAGGGCAGTCCTGTGGTGCCCATCCAGCAGCAGTGGCTAGATGCCATGCTGACCCGCATTCCTCCCCAGCTGCGTGTGGGCCCTGGGAGAGACGAGCTGCTGCAGGAGCTATGTAGGGAGGTCAGCGAAAACTTCCTCAGCGGGATGGTCAAACACACAGGTGCGTGTATTCATGTCTACCTCTATCTCCACAATTATATACTAATTCCAAATACAGATTTTTTTTAAACCACATTGTGGATCACTCTAATTGAGTTTTGAGACACTAAAAGACAATCATTGTCAAACATGGTACAGGCGTAATCTATGTTACATTACATCATCTATACATACACATGTATGCATAAAGAAAAATAAAAAAAATACAGTATAATAAAGGGACAGGTAGACACTTATAAAGAAACATCTCAGTTGAAAGATAAGGTTGCAGGCTTTGCCGCAGGCATTTACATTGTTACCTGATAAAAGTTGACACAATTTATTATTTTCATCCAGACTGTTAAAATGATCATTTTGTCTGGAAAGCTGACATAACATATCATCCCTAATGTCACTGTATAGCCCACAGTAAAGCAAGACATGAACTTCTGTTTCAATGGAACCATGGTTACAAAAAGTACATACTGTACACATTTATCTAAGGGAGTGTTTGTGTCTCAATATTGAGAGGGGCCACACTCCACATCTACATCTACATTTTGCAAAAGAGCTTTGATATTGGAATTGCAGGCAATTAGCTTTATAACTGCAAAAATGTATTTCCACTCAATGGCAAAATGTGTAGAATTGCAGGAAATTTGCTTTAAAATAGCAAAGAATTCTAGGTACGCAGTTTGTTCCTTTCGGGTTTGTTTATCAGTTGGTACCATTTTAGTTCATTGCTCTCTAAAAGTGTTGATTTAAAAGCATTTTGGTCATTTATAGAATACACTCTGTCTGTATCAGTCAGCTGAGTCATATGGATGAAGATGAAAGAAGGCTTTGACATGAAAAACATTTATTTGCAATTGCAAGATCACTAGCCCTCAAAAAATATGTTTACATTCATTTGGTGTGATCTCTGCCATTGTTTTACAAACACATAGCCACTGGTGAAGCCATAGAGTTTTGTAGACCATATCGCCTTGAATAGCAGCATTATATTATTTTGTTTTTAGCCATATAATGTCGTAGATTGTGTCTCACATTAGTATTTACAATCTGTCCCCTTTAGTGAGTACTGTGCTCCAGAAACCACAGATGAAAGGGACAGTTCTGGCAAGACATAGAACTCCATCAGCAAAGTGAGTGTCTCAACAATACACACCCAGCATGTTCATAACTAATCAATACACCACAGAGACGGATTGGCATATTGTGGCAAATAATGTGCCATTTATTGATTGAATTTTTGATGAATGATATTTTGTCAATTATACTTGATATTTATTTGCAGGGCTCTCGATTTCTCCAGACCATGGCATGACAGCTTTGTGAGAAGTCGCAAGGAGATAAAGGAGAAATTACACATTCTTCATCCAGTGATGAGGATAATCCTGGACATCGGCTATGGTGCATTTTCACATCTGCTATTGGTTGATCTTACTGACTGCAGGTAAAATTGTTCTATCACAGCACCACAAGTATAAGAATAAACACCTGATTATCTTCAATTTCTGTCTTCACATATGTTTTTATTATGTATTATTATTTTGTGTTGTGGTAAGGTCCACGGGACCTGTAGCCTGCGAGAGCCTGAAGCACAAATTGGCAGTGGAGTGTGAGAGGATCGAGGAGCGCATCATGAACACCTGGTTTCCCAAGGTCATCCACCTGCTGACCAGCAAGGACATGCTGCAGGGGGTCAGAGCCGAGAAACTGGACTCTTTCTACAACTGTGTCTCCACACTTATCTCCAACCAGGTGAGAAGGTGAGGTTTTGATCAGTACTGGTGTTTTTAGGAGCAAGTCCAGCTTATCTTGATGTTCTGTTTTTGGTTGCGTTTTTCCACAGTTAAGATCCTTAGTGGAGAGAAGCGTGGAAGACTTTGTCAGCTTATTCGATCCGCTCAATGTCTACCAGTTGCCTCTCTTCCGCATGGATTTGACTTTTGATGATGAGAAGATGGAATTCTATCCCAGCTTCCAGGACCTTGAGGAATCTGTTTTAGAAATTCTGAACCTGATCACCAACACCATGCAGGTATGAATCTCACGAGTGTGTCAGGATATTCTTTGTCACACAAATTAATATGCTTCATAATCAGTGTGAATAAATACGTATTTGATCATAGTCCATATTTGGCTTTTCATCTTGTTGGTGACAAATCACTCCTATCTGATGTGGCTTCACAGAAAGTCCAGACGGTCCAGTCTTGGCTGGCTGAGGCCAACAGCTCTGTAATTGATGCCAGACTGGCGGACCATGTCCTGCTATGGGCTCAGACCACCATAAGGTCTGCCGTACGTAAGAACCTGGAGGAGCCTTATAAACACTTCCAGAACTATGGTGAGAAACTAACATTCTAATGTATATCAATTCAAGAGAATTGAATAGCCCAGCTATTTGGTTTAATGAAAGTGAATATTGTAAAGGTTTATCTGTCCTAAACCCTTGTTGCTTCTTTACAGTTGACAACTATGATTGGCTGGTCAATGGGACAGCACAGGGTATAGTGGACAGGTTCGTTGAGGAGGAACACTCTTTTGATGATTATACTGAGGTAAGGGAGAGCAAGACAGGTCAGGTTTGATAGCTACACATTTTGTATCTGGAGTAGTATATGGTATGAATGTAATATGTGTGTCTGTGTCTTGTTCCACAGAAAGTGGAAGAGTTCTGTGTCCTGTCTAAGGAGATTGTCAGTCTGCCGGCGATAGCCCACTTTGCCATGGTGCGTCTGGACTGTGAGGAGCTGAAACAAGGGCTGGCCAAGACGGCTAAGACCTTTGCTCAGATACTCTTGGAGAAACTAATCACCAATCACAGAGAGCACAGTCTGCAGTAAGATCACAGATTGATCCACCATTTATAAATACAGTAAACAATTGTCATATTCAGTGCAAATCTTCCTCCTCTGTGCCTCTGCCAAGGATCTGCCAGGAGTTTGAGAACATCAAGGAGAAAGCCCTGAAGGTTCCTGAGACCACGGAGGACATGACTGACATGATAGCTTACATTGGTCATGCCAAGACAAAGGGCATTGAGGAGCTCAATGCCAAAATAATGGTAAGTAGCTGATGAACAAGGGCCTAATCCTGTCTTAATACTCATGTAGTGCATAATTGGGAAAGGGACATTTGCCCAACTGAATGCATTCAACTGAAATGTGTCTTCTGCATTTAACCCAACCCCTCTGAATCAGAGAGGTGTGCGGGGCTGCCTTAATCGACATCCATGTCTTCGTCGCCTGTTGAACAGTGGGTTAACTGCCTTGCTCGGGCAGAACAAAAGATTTTTACCTTGTCAGCTCTGGGATTCGATCCAGCAACCTTCCGGTTACTAGGTCCAACGCTCTAACCACTAGGCTAATTGACTTGCAGTAACTACTGTGTAACTACTGTGTAACTACTGTGCAACTACTGTGTAACAGTGTGAGACTCATCATGAGCCTCTGTACCCTTTTATCATCCGGCAGGAGACCCACCACAGACTGAACTACCTGTTGGACGTCCACATCTTTGACCCAGAAGACCTTGAGTTGAACTCTACAGTCCTCATCTGGCCACAAAAGATATACCCTGTGTTCGATCTCAATGATGAGGTAACATACTCCTTCATTCTGGATAAAGGAAAAACATTTTGCATGTCAGTGAAGGGGGTAATTAAGCCCTTCCACTACCATTATTGCTTTATGAAGAAAGAACAATCTTGTGCTGCGTCCTTCCCCAGGTGATGTTGAAGGCCAAGCAGAAAGGAGAGCAGGAGCTGCTGTGCCGTAGAGAGAGGCTGATGCTGGAGCTAGAGAAGCTGGGACGCAGAATGGAGGAGTTTGCAGAGTGCTCCGAGCTGGACATGATGCAGCAGGTAACAGCACAAGCGCTCTGGAATGTGTCTGTTAAGTTGATTAACATATCAGCCCATTTAGACTGATCTTTACCTTTTGATCAGTATGTGACTGATGTAAGGACAGTCCAGAAAAGGCTTCAGGATGCCGAGGAGGCCATCGACTTCATCAACAAAGAAGAGACTCTGTACAAATGGGACCTGTCGTCCTATCCCGTGGTGGAAGTCATCAAGGAGAGCATCGAGCCCTACCAGAAGCTCTTTGGCCTGGTGCTGAAGTGGCAGCGCACTGAGAAGAGGTCTGTGGGCTGTTTAGGTTGTTGTCATTCGCTCCATGTCATATCATATGCCGTAGGTCCGAAAACAATGTATAGTTGCTTCATGTCCCTGTCTGAAATGTTCAGGTGGATGGACGGCTCCTTCTTGGACCTGAATGGAGAGAGCATGGAGGTGGAGGTGGACGAGTTCTTCAGGGAGATATACAAGATGCTCAAGTTCTTCCAGCAGAAGCAGAAGAAGGCAGAGCAGATGGCGGGAGGAGGGGTGAAGAGGAGGCCCGGGGAGGAGGACCCGGGGAAGCAGGAGCGCCCCACTGCACTCATCTGTTCCACAGTCATGGAGCAGGTCAAGGACTTCAAGGTAACTACGTGGAAACAATTACCGTGTGGGAACTTTTGTTTAGTGTTGGTGGGTTGTTTGTGGGGTTATAATGGATGTTTAAACTATAGACCAGTGGTATTCAAAGTCAACATCACTGCAGTGGGGTCGCCAAAATTAAAACAACTTTTTCTAGGAACAAAAATTAAGTATGAGACAATGTACAAATGTTGTTGAGAATGATAATTTGAAGAAGGAAAAAAAATGTTGAGTAAATGTATTTATTGGTTTCTTTTCATTTTGATGAGATATAAGTGCAATGAATTGAAGGTTATTTATTGATGTAAAAATAGAAATGTACAGATTTTTAAGGTTGTGTCATTAGATTTGGGGTGGTGTCGCAAGAAATTAGTTGGCAAAAAATGAGGTCCCCAGAAATTCTGCCGGAAAAAATTGGGTCCCTGCTGAAAAAGTTTGAATACCACTGTTATAGACCATAGATATACCATATATGTAGATGTATGACCTAATGACTTGACTTCTACTGCGTTTTTGTTCCCAGGAGCACATCCCCACGGTGTCCATTCTGTGTAACCCAGGTATCAGGGCTCGCCACTGGGTTCAGATATCTGACATTGTGGACTATGACCTCACGCCTGACTCTGGCACCACCCTGCGGAAAGTGCTCAAGCAGAACCTCACCCCGTATCTCGAGCAGTTTGAGACCATAAGTGCTGCTGCCAGCAAGGTGGGAAAATGGGGATCATTTAATGAGAGAGACTTGTGTGACATGGGATAGCCCACAGCTAAGGATGCTCTGAACTGAAAAGCTCTAGTGTGAAAAGCCAACTCAAAGGGCTGATGAATATCTTCATTTCTCCGACAGGAATTCTCTCTGGAGAAGGCCATGCAGACCATGGTGGAGGTTTGGGATGGAGTCTCCTTCCACCACCACCCCTACAGGGAGTCTGGGGTGTCCATCCTCACCGCCGTGGATGAGATCCAGACCATGCTGGACGACCAGATTGTGAAGACCCAGACCATGAGGGGCTCACCCTTCATCAAGCCCTTCGAGAGTGAGATCAAGGTGGGCTTTATGTCAAAGCAACATTTCTTGTCCTCCCTCTCTCTTTCTCACCCTGGATAAATGCTTCCTGTAGGTGCTCTTCCCCAAAGCCTAACCTTAACCGTTATTGGAGAAAACGCTAAGCTGACCCTAGAGCAGCATCCAGGGGCGTTTTGATCCTACTCTGATCCTCTTTGTGTGTCAGGTGTGGGAGGAGCGTCTGATTCGTATCCAGGAGACCATAGACGAGTGGCTGAAGGTGCAGGCCCAGTGGCTCTATCTGGAGCCCATCTTCTCCTCCGAGGACATCATGCAACAGATGCCTGAGGAGGGGCGGCTCTTCCAGACCGTCGACAAGCACTGGAAGGAGGTCATGAGGCACTGCGTCAAGGACCCCAAGGTAGGACAGCTTTTAGGTGGCCTCACAGGTGCCAGTATGGGGAGGATAAAGGGGTCTTTAGAAGGGATGTCTTTGCGTGTACATAGCTATTTTGAATTTGTGCAGATATTGTCAGCGACCTCATTGCCTGGCCTGCTTGAACGACTTCAAGATTCCAACAACCTTCTGGATAAAATCATGAAGGGACTGAATGCCTACCTGGAGAAGAAACGACTCTTCTTCCCTCGGTAATGAAATGTACAGTGTTTTGAAATGTTTGTCTCTAGTTGTGCAAGAATTCAGAATTAATTCCTATCCCTCTCTCCCATTCCTTCACCTCCCTCCCATTCCTCCACCTCTCTCCCATTCCTCCACCTCTCTCCCATTCCTCCACCTCTCTCCCATTCCTCCACCTCTCTCCCATTCCTCCACCTCCCTCCCATTCCCCACCTCCCTCCCATTCCTCCCATTCCTCCACCTCTCTCCCATTCGTCCACCTCTCTCCATTCCTCCATCTCCCTCCCATTCCTCCACCTCCAGCTTTTTCTTCCTGTCCAATGATGAGATGCTGGAGATTCTGTCAGAGACCAAGGACCCGTTGCGCGTGCAGCCCCATCTGAAGAAGTGCTTTGAGGGCATCGCCAAGCTGGACTTCCTCCCTAACCTGGACATCCAGGCAAGTAGATCAATCAGTGGTAGCAGATCATGTTAACTTAATTTACTAGAAAAGCAAGTGAAGTTTTTCCTCCATCCATTTATCTATCCATCCACCCATCTATCCAGGCCATGTACAGCAGTGAGGCGGAGCGTGTGCAGCTCATCCAACTGATCTCCACTTCAGAGGCACGGGGAGCCGTGGAGAAGTGGCTGGTGCAGGTGGAGGACATCATGCTGCGCTCCGTCAGGGACGTGGTTGCCCGCTCCAGAGTGGTGAGATTACTCCACCACTACCATATGAATATAAAGTATGGTATGATGGGACACAGTACAAAAGCATATAGTGTAATCGGACATTCTACTATTACCGTATATATGCTAGAAAACAATATGATGCCAAACTAAGATGTTCTTACCAAGAGAGATTACATCCTCCCTCCTGTGTGTGTAGGCTTACGGTGAGACCCCTAGGAGTCAGTGGGTCAGGGAGTGGCCTGGTCAGGTGGTGCTCTGCACCTCTCAGATCTTCTGGACCCTGGAGGTCCATGAGGCCATCGGAGGAGGAGCTCAGGTACGGGGACCAGAACACACATCACTGTCATCTCTACCATGATGACCATTACCAAATATACAGTTGAAGTCGGAATTTTACATATACTTAGGTTGGAGTCATTGAAACTCGTTTCTAGTTAACAAACTATAGTTTTGGTAAGTCGGTTAGGACACCTACTTTGTGCATGACACAAGTAATTTTTCCAACAATTGCTTACAGACAGATTATTTCACTTATAATTCACTGTATCACAATTCCAAGTTGACTGTGCCTTTAAACAGCTTGGAAAATTCCAGAAAATGATGTCATGGCTTTAGTTGCTTCTAATAGGCCAATTGACATCATTTGAGTCAATTGGAGGTGTACCTGTGGATGTATTTCAAGGCCTACCTTCAAACTCAGTGCCTCTTTGCTTTACATCATGGGCAAATCAAAAGGAGTCAGCCAAGACCTCAGAAAAGAAATTGTAGACCTCCACAAGTCTGGTTCATCCTTGGGAGCAATTTCCAAATGCCTGAAGGTACCACATTCATCTGTACAAACAATAGTACGCAAGTATAAACACCATGGGACAACATAGCCATCATACCGCTCAGGAATGAGACGCGTTCTGTCTCCCAGAGGTGAACGTACTTTGGTGCGAAAAGTACATATCAATCCCAGAACAACAGCAAAGGACCTTGTGAAGATGCTGGTGTAAACAGGTACAAAAGTATCTATATCCACAGTAAAACAAGTCCTATATTGACATAACCTGAAACGCCGCTCAGCAAGGACGAAGCAACTCCTCCAAAACCACCATAAAAAAGCCAGACTACGGTTTGCAACTGCACATGGGGACAAAAATTGTACTTTTTGGAGAAATGTCCTCTGGTCTAATGAAACAAAAATAGAACTGTTTGGCCATAATGACCACTTATGTTTAGAGAAAAAATAGGGAGGCTTGCAAGCCGAAGAACATCATCCCAACCGTGAAGCAACCGTGAAGCAACCGTGAAGCACGGGGGTGGCAGCATCATGTTGTGGGGTTGCTTTGCTGCAGGAGTGATGACTGGAAGTGACTTGAAATCTATGGAATGCAACCTAACGCCTACCCCCCCGCTACCCTTGCCTTCACTGCTGAAAAAAATCCTAGGGAAACACTGCCACTTAGTTGAGGAGATTTGTATGATAGTCAACACACTAAGAAATGCATTTCTCTTTAGGGTCTGAATAAATACTACCAGCAGTTACAGAGCCAGCTGAAGGACATAGTGGAGCTGGTGAGAGGCAAGCTGCCCAAGCAGACTCGCACCACGCTAGGGGCTCTGGTCACCATCGATGTCCACGCCAGGGATGTGGTTATGGACCTGATAGACAAAGGTAATGTTCAGTAGGCTTTAGTAAATTGTTATATGGTACAATGCTGTTCTAATATACACCAAGAAAGAAAATGGAATTGATATCAGATATGTACAGTGCGGTGTCCCTCAGAGCAGTTGCCTTAGGCCGTTACTTGTATCATTGTTTTTACACAAAGCTAGAATGACTATGTATGCGTGTGATTCCACACTCTACATGTCAGCACACAAAGCCAGAGAGCTCACTGGAATTCTAAATAAGGTGTTACAGTCAGTGTCAGAATGGGTGATTATTAATAAACAGGTCTTAAATACATCTAAAACTAAAAGCATTGTATTTGGTTCAAAACATTCTCTAAAACCTGAACCTCTACTGGTTGTTTCATGAAAGGTGTGACCATTGAGCATGTTGAGGAAGCGAAGTTGTTGTGAAGATTTTGTTCTGCGTTTTTGTCACAAAAATCAACTGTACTAGCTGTTCAGGCTCTGGTCTTTCCCATCTTGATTACTGTCCGGTAATAAGGTGCAGCAAATCCCCTATTCGGACGGGATTACTTTTACTTTTACTTGGGGAGGTCGGGTAATGTAATTATGTGCAAGAGCACAAACCACCAAAACATTTTAGTCCCATCTGAATCTGCCGTGTCAGTCATTTTTACATGGCAGGAGAGTAACAATTCCAGCCAGAATAACCTACTGTTTTTGCAAACTCCTCTGATAATATTAGTCCTGTGCTAATCGAAATCCCTGTGTTTTGAGAGAAATGTCTTGAGTTTGACAGGTGCTGCTCGCGGTTTGAGCAAGAAAACAATAAGTGATTCGATAAATTTAACGAAGTGCCATGCATAGCCTATGTATGAAGGGCCTCCATGTATCAACTTTCACAGTGAATGCTTTTGTTTATACGTTTTGTGTGAATTACTTGAACATCACCAAATGCATAATTAAAAAATATTGCGACTATTTAATGTAACCCTTGCTGTTAATAGATCACAAAGCAGCATATAACTGAGCTAATTGATTGGAAATGACAAATTCACTTTCTCATCCATAGCCTAAAAACGCATATCAAGTGTAGGTGAGCTGTTTAGTTCGCATCGGAAGGCTGGGGGGCATTTAGGATTTATTCTACTGCAGATCGCTAAAATATCCTAATTATTATGATCACACTTCTTCAATTCAAATATTATGACAACACTACAGTATACCAAAGATCGTTTGGGATGGTTTAGAAACTTGGGAACCAAGCTCGAGTTATCAGCGTAGTCTCTAATCGCCTGAAATTGTTGAAATACAGTATCTTCACGCAATTCATAGAAAATTTCAAAACGCCAAGCCCAAGTCCAAAACGAATTCACGGCAACACACAGTTTTATACAGAGTCATGATCGTATGAAACTCCCTTCCATCTCCAATTACTCAAGCAAACAGCTAAATGACCTTTACAAAATGAATGAAACAACAACTCATGAAACGTCGGGGACTGTGAGAGGGCACACACAGACACTCTAACACATATATATTTTTGTTGTATTGTTCGTTTCATTGTATTTTAAATGTGTGACTGTCTATCAGTGTTTTGTGTTTTTTGTTGACCCCAGGAAGAGTAGCTGCTTCTTCTGCTAAAGCTAATGGGGATCCAAATAAATAAACAAATATGATGTCATATTTTCCTTAGGGCTGTGAAGACAGATGCCAATATCGCAATATTTTTTCCATGGTAAAAAAAATAAATTGCGAAGCAGACCAAACTCTTTGGTCCTTCAAAAACCTGCTGTATGTAAACATTTGTGTGATATAGCTTGGTAAATAAACACATGTGACTAGATGACAATGTTTGTTTCCTACATTAGGGCTGTTTCCAACATTAGGGCTGTTTCCAACATTAGGGCTGTTTCCAACATTAGGGCTGTTTCCAACATTAGGGCTGTTTTCCTAAAGAAATGAAATCGGCTAATATGTTTTGTTTCCTTGCCACGATACTAACGAGTGTTGCGATACTGGTGTTGTCCCGGCCCTAATTTCCTGTTATTCTATGACAGGTGTATCCCATGAAACAGACTTCCAGTGGTTGGCTCAACTGCGCTACTACTGGATCAACGAGAATGTGCGTGTACGCATCATCAACTGTGACGTCAAGTACGCCTACGAGTACCTGGGAAACTCCCCTCGACTGGTCATCACGCCACTGACAGACAGATGCTACCGCACACTGGTAAACCACCCCGAGAAACATGTAGTCTGAAAGATATCTCACTCAGGTCACTCCCAAACTTTAGACTAACATTTCATATTTTTACTTTATGTCTTAGATTGGGGCGTTCTACCTGAGTCTTGGTGGGGCACCCGAGGGGCCGGCAGGGACGGGGAAGACGGAGACCACCAAGGACTTGGCCAAAGCCCTGGCCGTGCAGTGTGTGGTCTTCAACTGCTCTGACGGCCTGGACTACCTGGCTATGGGGAAGGTAACTGAAGCTGGGAATAACAGCAATGTCAATCAATGTCCAATCCCTGTTTACTACACGTGTGGTCTTTATTATAGCTGGCGATAGTGCACCTTTATTTCTGTCTTCCTGTCTCTCAGTTCTTCAAAGGTCTTGCGTCGTCAGGTGCCTGGGCCTGTTTTGATGAATTTAACCGCATTGAGCTAGAGGTACTGTCTGTGGTGGCCCAGCAAGTCCTGTGCATCCAGAGGGCCATCGAGTTGAAGCTGGAGTACTTTGACTTTGAGGGCACCATGCTCAAACTCAACCCCAACTGTTTCGTGGCCATCACCATGAACCCGGGCTATGCTGGACGCTCAGAGCTCCCAGACAACCTCAAGGTACAGAGGAGGATACACTCTTTATCCTATGCAATAGATTGATTTAAAAAAAAATCCATGTTGATTCAACAGTACTTCACCCCTATTCATCCAAAACAGGTGTTGTTCAGAACTGTGGCCATGATGGTGCCTAACTACGCCCTGATAGCAGAGATCTCCCTGTACTCCTATGGCTTCCTGAATGCCAAGCCCCTGTCAGTAAAGATTGTGATGACCTACAGACTCTGCTCAGAGCAGCTTTCCTCCCAGTTCCACTACGACTACGGCATGAGGGCCGTCAAAGCTGTACTGGTGGCCGCAGGGAACCTCAAACTCAAGTTCCCAGACGAGAATGAGGACATACTGGTGTGTCTACAAAAGTTGGCTTACATTGATATGTTATTATGTATAAATGGTATATATATATATATATATATATTTATAAACTGGGTGGTTGGAGCCCTGAATGCTGATTGGCTGACAGCCGTCGTTTATCAGACTGTATACCACGGGTATGACAAACATTTATTTTTACTGCTCTAATTACATTGCTAACCAGTTTATAATAGCAATAAGGCACCTCCGGGGTTTGTGGTATATGGCCTATATACTACGGCTAAGGGCTGTGTCCAGGCACTCCGCAATGTGTCGTGCCTAAGAACAGCCCTTAGCCGTGGTATATTGGCCATATACAACACCCTCTCGTGCCTTATTGCTTAAATATATATATATTTTAACGGAGTAGATCAGCTTTAATATTGCAAATAGATTGTAGATTCCATCAATGTAATTGTCTGCATCACTTCCAATCCCCCATTATATTATTTTGGCAAACATATTTATATGTATGTGTATGTTTATATATGTGGGTATGTGTATGTATGCATACATAAACATATATATATATATATATATATATATATACATGGTATAGTTAAAAAATAAAGGCTATGTAAGGGTAGTCGCTTACGTTGAATGTTCTATGTTTTCGGCACTACCAGCTCCTGAGGTCCATCAAGGATGTGAATGAGCCCAAGTTTCTCTCTCATGACATCCCCCTTTTCAATGGAATCACCAGTGACCTGTTCCCCGGTATCTCTCTCCCTGTGGCAGACTATCAGGTTGGAATTTTCCTTGCTTGTTTTTATGTACTCTGTGTTGATAGAAGATGTTGATACTGTATGTGCATTGCATATTTAAATGTCTGCCATCTGTCATGTGTTTCCCAGCTGTTTCTGTCTTGTGCTGAGGAGTGCTGTAAGAACCACAATGTTCAGCCAGCTGAGGTCTTCAAGGAGAAGATCATACAGACCTATGAGATGATGATAGTCCGTCATGGGTACACTTTTTCAAGCAGCATCCTTTTATTTATTTTCTTTCTGAACTGAAACTCAATCTAAGTTGTATCTCATAGGTATTTGTATTTATTATGGATCCCCATTAGCTGCTGCCAAGGCAGCATGTGTTGTCATGTGTGTGTCTTTGCCTATGTGTTGTTTCACAGTCCTAGCTATTCCATAAGGTGTATTTTTATCTCTTTTTTTAAAATCAAATTTTACTGCTTGCATGAGTTACATGATGTGGAATAGAGTTCCATGTAGTCATGGCTCTATGTAGTACTGTGCACCTCCCATAGTCTGTTCTGGACTTGGAGACTGTGAAGAGACCTCTGGTGACATGTCTTGTGGGGTATGTATGGGTGTCTGAGCTGTGTACCAGTAGTTCATACAGACAGCTCTGTTCATTTAACATGTCAATGCCTCTCACAAATACAAGTAGTGATGAAGTCAATATCTCCTCAACTTTGAGCCAGGAAAGATTAACATGCATATTATTAATGTTAGCTCTCTGCGACAAAACTAGGGCTTGTAAGACCTGCCTTGTTGATAGTGTTGTTAAGAAGGCAGAGCAGCGCTTTATTATGGACAGACTTCTCCCCATCTTAGCTACTGTCAAAACAATATGTTTTGTCCATGACGGTCCAGGGTTACTCCAAGCTGTTTAGTCACCTCAACTTGCTCGATTGCCACATTATTCATTACAAAATTTAGTTGAGGTTTAGGGTTTAGTGAATGATTTGTCCCAAATACAATGCATTTAGTTTTTGAAATATTTAGGACTAACTTATTCCTTGCCAGCCATTCTGAAACTAACTGCAGCTCATTGTTATGTGTTGCAGTCATTTCAGTCGCTATAGTAACTGACATGTATAGTGTGGAGTCATCCACATACGTAGACACTGGCTTTACTCACGCCAGTGGCATGTCGTTAGTAAAGATTTTAAAAAGTAAGGGCCTTGAAAGCTGTCCCTCCAGACCACACTTTCTAGTAGGCTTAAATTGAAGATATGGCAATATCGTCTGCTATTATACTCAGTAAGTTGTCAGACCCTGGTGGCTTGTCAGTTTTCAGCTCTTCCACCCTCACTTTATGTAATTCTACATCATAATGCTTGTCTTTCATAATTTGGTCAGATATACTTTTTATTTTTATTTAACCTTATTTAACTAGGCAAGTTAGTTAAGAACAAATTCGTATTTACAATGGCGGCCTACCCCGTCCAAACCCCTAACCTGGACGACACTGGGACAATTGTGTGCCGCCCTATGGGACTCCCAATCACGGCTGGTTGTGATACAGCCTGGAATCGAACCAGGGTCTGTAGTGATGCCTCTAGCACTGAGATGCATTGCCTTAGACCGCTGCGCCACTCGGGATGTGTAGTGTTAGCTTTTGTTGCTGGCATGCCTACGTTTGATCATCTTGCCAATGAAAAAATCATTAAAGCAGTTGGTAATATCAGTGGGTTTTGTGATGAATGAGCCATCTGATTCAATGATTCAATTAATTTAAGGTGCTCTAAAGCTATAATACTTTGTCATTTATCTTTGTCTCATAGTGTTGTTTCTTCTTTTTTTTTCAGTATAGTCACATTTTTCAGTATAGTCACATGCCATTTTGCTATTCCTTTTGTCTCATCCCTCTCAACCATACAATTTTTCAATTCCTCATCAATCCACAGGAATTTAACAATTTTTACAGTGATTTTCTTAATGAGTGCATACTTATTAGTAACTGGAAGAAGCAATTTCATAAATGTGTCTGGTTGCTCCTCATTACATCCCACTGAAAATATTATTTACATCAACAACATAGGAATCACTGCAAAACTTATTGTGTGACCTCTTATACACTATAATTAGGCCCAGCCTTTGGAACTTTTGTTTTCCTAGATATGGCTACTATATTGTGATCACTACATCCTATAGATTTGGATACTGCTTTAAAGCAAGTTTCTGCAGCATTAGTAAAGATGTGATCAATACATGTTGATGATTTCATTCCTGTGCTGTTTGTAAATACCTTGCTAGGTTGACTGGTAACATGAACTAGGTTGCAGGCACTGGTTACAGTTTAAAGCTTTCTCTTGAGTGGGCAGCCTGATGAAACCCAGTCAATATTTAAATCCCCCAGAAAATATACCTCTCTGTTGATATCACATACATTATCAAGCATTACACACGTCATCCAGATACTGGATGTTAGCTCTTGGTGGTCTATAGCAGCATCCCACAAGAATGGGCTTTAGGTGTGGCAGATGAAACTGTAGCCATATTACATAAACAGTTTTTAACATGAGATCCTATCTAAGCTTTACAGGAATGCGGTTCTGAATATAAACAGCCACACTTCTACCTTTGGCATTTCTGTATTTTCTGTAGATCTTATAACCATGTATGGCTACCACTATCAAATGTATTATCTAAGTGAGTTTCAGAGATTGTCTGAATATAAATGTAATCGGTTACTAGCAAACTATTGATTTCATGAACCTTGTTTCTTAAGCTACATATGTTAATGTGGGATATTTTTAGCACTTTTCTGTAATACTTTATTGTTTTTATTGCTTTACTGGGAAGCTTAGCAGAGGTTGACATGCTCAGGTTATTTATGTTAGTGCAGGGTGAGCTGCACACAGTGGACTTCCTCCTAGGGCACACCGCCTCAGTGCTAACAGTATCACTGGTTCATAGGCACATGATTACTGCATACACTATCTGTGTGATCAGCAGAGGCATTCAGGGCAGTTAGAGGGACATAAATTAGGTTACTTACAGTATGTCTACCAACGCCCCTTGTATAATGTACATTTGCTGAAGCATTATGACAACTCTGCGCCACAATGGTAGGGATTAACCTTTTGTGACTAGGGGGCAGTATTTTCATTTTTTGAAAAATAACGTTCCCGTTGTAAACGGGATATTTTGTCAGGACAAGCGTCACAATGGTAGGGATTAACTGAGCTGGGCTTGCGTCATTGAGAAGTCATTGTCTCAACGCAGAATTATAATGCTGTGAAAGGATCCAAATGATTTGGGTGGATCCCATCGTCCTTATAAAACAAGCTTTGTTTCCAGAAGGTATCAAAATTGTCAATAATTGTTACACCCACAGAGCTACGATAGTCTCGTAGCCAGTTATGTAGGGATAAATGTCTGCTGAACTGTTCAATGCCACGATTTAGGAAGGGCAGGGGGCCAGATATTATGGCGTGTTTGTCGGTGTCAAGTAGTGACATCCTCCTGATTCACTGTCATTTTAAAGAACTGACACGGCTTCACTGGTACCTGGTATCAAATCCCATTTTATTTGTCGCATGCTTTGTAAACAGCAGGTGTAGACTAACAGTGAAATGCTTACTGACGGGTCCTTTTCCAACAGTGCAGAGTTTAAGAGATATAAATAATAAATACATGTTAAATGATAGATGATGATAGAAGATAATGTTTAGTGGAATATTGTTTTGAATAATTTTTGCATTGCCCCTACTGGTGTGTATTTCAGATTTATGCTGGTAGGAGAGCCATTTGCTGGTAAGACCAAAGTCCTCCACGTCCTGGCCGACACCCTGACCCTGATGAACGACAGGGGTTACAATGAGGAGGAGAGGGTCCTCTACCGTACGGTCAACCCTAAGGCCATCACCATGGGACAGCTTTTTGGAGAGTTTGACCCAGTCTCACACGAGGTGGGGCTCAACCCTGGAATAGTCACAATCCTCTCACATCATTACAATCATATATTCAGACCATCTTTCAATATCAATAGTGTTATTTTTATTTCTTTACACCAATGGTTTTGCTATTTTGGATTGTGTATTATGTTGTGTTTGAGTTTTTTCTTTTCTCTCTCCCTGTCTCTGTTGGTGTTGCTCAGTGGGCAGATGGGATTGTGGCCAACACGTTTCGTGAGTTTGCGTCGTCGGAGACCCCGGATCGTAAGTGGGTGGTGTTCGACGGGCCTATAGACACACTGTGGATTGAGAGCATGAACACTGTGCTCGACGACAACAAGAAGGCAAGAATATAAGTCCACAACAAATATAATCCAATATAATGACTTAATGACATACCAGGAGGATGCGTAAAACAACTGTAACTACTTGCTGTATGCTTCCTTCTCTCCCACAGCTGTGCTTGATGAGTGGAGAGATCATCCAGATGTCCAATCAGATGAGTCTAATCTTTGAAGCCATGGACCTGTCTCAGGCCTCTGTAAGTCAACAAGCCATCAACACACTTGCAGGTACAGGTAGACTTCTTATTTTGTCCCAACAACAGTATCTTTCATGAATCGGTAATCTGTATATCTATCTCTCCCCTCCCCAGCCAGCGACAGTGAGCAGGTGTGGTATGATCTACATGGAGCCATCTCAGCTGGGCTGGGAACCCCTGGTGACCTCCTGGATCAACACCCTGCCAGAGCCCCTGCAGGCTCCAGACAACACAGGCCTGCTCATGGAGCTCTTCCACTGGCTCCTGCCCCCCTCCCTCAGGATGCTACGCAAACAATGCAGGGTGGGTGGACCACAAGGTTTAAGTCCAGAAGCATCAATTGGAGTTTGATCCTGTATATCAGCTATTTCCCTGCACCACAGTATATATATATATATATATATTATAATAATAATATAATATATATATATATATGTTTACAAGCTCTATAACATGTCTGATTACTTTCATATGTTCTAGGAGGTTGTCCCCACCAGCAACAGCAACACAGTGGTGTCCCTGACTCGGCTCTTTGAAATGCTGCTCACCCAACCTTTGAAGGAGGACACGGGGAACAAAAACATACGGACTTGGGTCATGGTAAGAGATTTAACAGAGTACTGCTGTGCGTGGCTATACTGAATTGAAATGACAGAAATCAACATACTCAGCTCAACTCCATCTCTCTTTCTGTGGCAGGCAGCCTTTGCCTTCTCCCTGGTGTGGTCGGTGGGGGGCAGCTGTGATACGGACAGCAGGAAGAGGTTTGATGAGTACCTCAGAGACATCATCTTAGGGAAGGCAGACAACCACCCCATCCCCGCTTCCGTGTCCAAATGGGAATGTCCCCACGATGAGAAGGGTCTGGTCTACGACTATTACTATGAGGTCTGTAACATTCCACTGGTCAATAAGGCTTCTGCAGTGTAAAACAGTATTTTTCAGTTTCTATGAAAATACATATATTTGGTATCCCAGTTTAAAGGGAAAGGTCGCTGGGTGCACTGGACTGACTCGATCAAGAACATCAATCTGGGGGACAAGAACACCAAAGTGCAGGATATCATCGTCCCCACCATAGACACGGTCCGATACACCTACCTCATGGACCTCTGCATCGACTATGGAGTGTAAGCATGCGTCAACACACCCAGACTAATGGGGATGTAATTTGTGTTAACGCACTTGCATTGTGGTCAAACATCATAATATTCAGTTGATACGTTATATTTTAAAACAGCCACTGATTATATGTCTGTCTCTGTGAAGGCCGTTGCTGTTTGTGGGGCCCACTGGGACAGGGAAGTCTGTGTACGTGAAGGAGAAACTCATGAACAACCTGGACAAGGACCGCTACCTGCCTTTCTTCATCAACTTCTCAGCACGCACCAGCGCTAACCAGAGCCAGGTGAACAATGAAGAGCTACAGATGCGCTATCTTAATTTTACCCTGTTTCTCGCAGCAGGAAAATAATCCTGCAGCAACAGGCAATGTGAATGATTATGTAATTAATGGAGTTTATTTTTTTTGTAGGGTTTGATACATTTTTTGTTAGGGCAAATCAAGTCTGACATTTTTTAAAGTGAAAATTACAAACTTTAAAAGCTTTTTTGAACACTGAATAAACTACAATTTGCATTTCCTGCTATGCAGGAACATTGTCTGCGACAACAGATTGATCAAATTAAGATAGCAGATAAGATAGCAGATCTGTATGTATCATACAGTATGTTGATCACGTCTGATCACTGGATACTCAATTCATTTCACAGAAAAGCACATTTTTTTGTCCATTAAAATAACATCAAATTGATCAGAAATACAGTGTAGACATTGTTAATGTTGTAAATGACTATTGTAGCTGGAAACGACAGATTTTTTATGGAATATTTACATAGTCGTACAGAGGCCCATTATCAGCAACCATCATTCCTGTGTTCCAATGGCACATTGTGTTAGCTAATCCAAGTTTATTATTTTAAAAGGCTAATTGATCATTAGAAAACCCTTTTGCAATTATGTTAGCACAGCTGAAAACTGTTGTGCTAATTAAAGATGCAATAAAACTGGCCTTCTTGAGAATAGCTGAGTATCTGGAGCATCAGCATTTCTGGGTTCGATTACAGGCTCAAAATGGCAAGAAAACTTTATTTTGAAACTCGTCAGTCTATTCTTGTTCTGAGAAATTAAGACTATTCCATACAAGAAATTGCCAAGAAACTGAAGATCTCATACAACGCTGTGTACTACTCCCTTCACAGAACAGCGCAAAACTGTCTCTAACCAGAATAGAAAGAGGAGTGGGAGGCCCCGGTGCACAACTGAGCAAGAGGACAAGCACATTAGAGTATCTAGTTTGAGAAACAGACGCCTCACGAGTCCTCAACTGGCAGCTTCATTAAATAGTACCCGCAAAACACCAGTCTCAACGTCAACAGTGAAGAGGTGACTCCGGGATGCTGGCCTTCTTTAGACCGGTGGAAATGTGTCCTTTGGTCTGGAGTCCAAATTGGAGATTTTTGGTTCTAACCACCGTATCTTTATGAGACGCGGTGTGGGTGAACGGATGTATTTTCCACCGTAAAGCATGGAGGAGGAGGAGGTGCTTTGCTGGTGATACTGTCTGTGATGTATTTAGAATTCAAGGCACACTTAACCAGCATGGCTACCACAGCATTCTGCATTCTAAAACTTTTGACCGGTAGTGTGTGAATATACAGTGCCAGGACACACCTACTCACTCAAGTTTTTATCTTTATTTTTACTATTTTCTACATTGTAGAATAATGGTGAAGACATTACAACTATGAAATAACACTAATGGAATCATGTAGTAACAAAAAAAAGTGTTAAACAAATGAAAAAATATTTTATATTTGAGATTCTTCAAATAGCCAACCTTTACCTTGATGATAGCTTTGTACACTCTTGGCATTTTGTCAACCAGCTTCATGAAGAATGCTTTTCCAACAGTCTTGAAGGAGTTCCCACATATGCTGAGCACTTGTTGGCTGCTTTTCCTTTACTCTGTCGTCCAATTGATCCCAAACCATCTCATTTGGTTTGAGGTTGGGTGATTGTGGAGGTCAGGTCATCTGATGTAGCACTCCATCACTCTCCTTCTTTGTCAAAAAGCCATTACACCACCTGGAGGTGTGTTGCATCATTGTCCTGTTGAAAAACAAATGATAGTCCCACTAAGCCCAACTAAATGGGATGGCGTATCACTGCAGAATGCTGTGGTAGCCATGCTGGTTAAGTGTGTCTTGAATTCTAAATAAATCACAGACAGTGTCACCAGCAAAGCACCCCCACACCATAGCACATCCTCCTCCATGCTTCACGGTGGGATATACACATGCAGAGATCATCCGTTCACCCACACCGCGTCTCTCAAAGACATGGCGGTTGGAATCAAAAATGTCCAGTTTGGACTCAAGGCCAAAGGACAGATTTCTACCAGTCTAATGTCCATTGCTCGTATTTCTTGGCCCAAGCAAGTCTCTTCTTAGTAGTGGTTTCTTTGCAGCAATTCGACCATGAAGGCCTGATTCACAACGTCTCCTCTGAACAATTGTCGTTGAGATGTGTCTGTTACTTGAACTCTGTGAAGCATTTTTTGGGGGCTGCAATTTCTGACACTGGTAATGCTAATGAACTTATCCTCTGCAGCAAAGGTAACTCTGGGTCTTCCATTCCTGTGGCGGTCCTCATGAGAGCCAGTTTCATCATAGTGCTTGATGGTTTTTGCGACTGCACTTTAAAAGTTCTAGAAATGTTCCGCATTGACTGACCTTAATGTCTTAAAGTAATGATGGACTGCCATTTCTTTTTGCTTATTTGAGCTGTTCTTGACATAATATGGACTTGGTCTTTTACCAAATAGGGATATCTTCTGTATACCACCCCTACCTCTTCACAACACAACTGATTGGCTCAAACACATTAAGAAGGAAAGAAATTCCACAAATTAACTTTTAAGAAGGCACACCTTTAATTGAAATGCATTCCAGGTTACTACCTCATGAAGCTGGTTGACAGAATGCCAAGAGTGTGCAAAGCTGTCATCAAGGCAAAGGGTGGCTATTTGAAGAATCACAATTATAAAATATATTTTCATTTGATTAACACTTTTTTGGTTACTAAATGATTCCTTATGTATTATTTCATAGTTTTGATGTCTTTCACTATTACTATACAATGTAGAAAATAGTAAAAATAAAGAAATACCCTGATTAGGTGTTCTAAAACTTTTGACCAGTAGTGTGTGTGTGTGTGTGTGTGTGTGTGTATATGCACTTTAGATTTGAATTTACACAGTGACTATGAGGTTAAAGTGCAGACTGTCAGCTTTAATTTGAGGGTATTTTCATCCATATCAGGTGAACCGTTTAGAAAGTACCACACTTTTTGTGTATAGGGACCCCAAATTATTGGGACAAATTATGTGTAATAAAACACTTATGTGTATAAAAGTAGTAAAAGTTAAGTATTTAGCCCTACATTAATGTGGATGCTATCCTGATTACAGATCATCCTGAATGAATAGTGAATAATGATAAGTGAACTTTACAGGCGCACATATCATACCCCCAGGACATGCTAACCTCTCACCATTACAATAATGGGAAGTTAGCATTTTGGTATGATATTTGTGCATCTAACTTTATCACTCATTATTATTCACCATTTATTCAAGATTATCTGTAATCATGGTCGCATCCACATTAATGTAGAAGCATTTACAAACATATTCTTCTCGTATTTACAGTAAAAGTGACTCCAAAATAACACAATACATTATTTAACATTCATTTCTACTGGACAAAAAATGACCTGAACCACAACCAAAACAAACAGCAAATGCATCCAACAAATTTGTAGAGTCACAAGCTTGATCTAGTCACTGTGTGCTATGAATACTTTTGGAGCTCACTGTTTATACAGTATATTCTTCCACTGTTTGTAGAACATCATCATGTCCAGGCTGGACAAGAGGAGGAAGGGGGTGTTTGGCCCCCCCATGGGGAAGAAGTGTGTCATATTTGTGGATGACATGAACATGCCTGCCCTGGAGCAGTTTGGGGCACAGCCTCCCGTGGAACTCCTACGCCAATACTTTGACCATGGCAACTGGTTAGAGACTATTACATTACAATGCCATCATATCTTGCTTTAGGCTAGAATGATCAGTGACATACCTGGAACTTATCATGTCTCTAAAGTTTACTTTCACTGTCTTCCCAGGTATGACCTGAAGGACACCACTAAGATAACCCTGGTGGACCTGCAGCTGATCTCAGCTATGGGGCCTCCTGGTGGCGGGAGGAACGCGGTGACGCCTCGCTTCCTGCGGCACTTCAACATCACCAGCATCAACGCCTTCAGTGACGACACCATGGTGCGCATCTTCTCCAACGTGGTGGCCTTCTACCTCCGCAACAACGAGTTCCCCCCAGACTACTTCACCGTGGGCAACCAGATAGTGGCCGCCACTATGGAGGTGAGAAGGTTCAGGAGATTACATTGGTAGTTATTTTATTTCCACAAGCATAAAACCCACTAGATTTAATCATATACAAGAGTATAAAGTTGTGATTGTTGCTCTTCACACTTCATTCGGACTCTTTTTAAACCATGTAAAATCAAGTTATTTCACTTTCTGTTTGTCTTCTTCGCCCACATCTCTCAAAAGGTCTACAAGAAGGCCATGGACAACCTGCTCCCCACGCCAGCCAAGTCCCACTACACGTTCAACCTGCGCGATTTTAGCCGCGTGGTGCAGGGTTGCCTTCTCCTCAAGAAGGAGTCCCTGGAGAACAAACGCACCATGATCCGCCTCTTTGTCCACGAGGTGTTCCGCGTCTACTACGACCGTCTGGTGGATGACCAGGACCGTGCCTGGCTCTACCTCCTAATGAACGACATCGTCAGGGACCACTTCAAGGAGAACTTTGAGCAGGTGTTTGACCACCTGAAGGCTCCAAGCAACAAGGCAGTAAGTACAGAATATGTTGTTTTTGATGGTGGTTTGTTTACTGTTGTTTAGTTGTGGTGATGAGGTTCCTGTGTTCCCTGTCACTAGCCGCGTGAGGAGGACATGTGTAACCTGCTGTTTGGGGACTACATGAACCCTGACCTGGAGGACAATGATCGCCTGTACGCTGAGGTGCCCTCCATGGAGAGCTTCGGCCAGGTGGTGGAGCTCTGTCTGGATGAGTACAACCAAACACACAAGAACCGCATGAACCTTGTCATCTTTCGGTAAAGGCCTTTAACGTCAGGGTTTGGGTTTTTATAAGCACAGCATGAGAGGTTAGCTACACTCACTGGAAAACTGAGTATGACTCTGTTTTTGTCCATTTGCGTTTAGCTACGTGCTGGAGCACCTGTCTCGTATCAGCCGTGTGCTGAAGCAACCAGGGGGCAATGCCCTGCTGGTAGGGGTGGGGGGCAGCGGGCGCCAATCCATCACCCGCCTTGCCACCTCCATGGCCAAGATGACCCTGTTCCAGCCAGAGATCTCCAAGAGCTACGGCCTGAACGAGTGGAGGGACGACCTCAAGGTGAGACTTTAGACTATTAACATAGAGATTATTCCAGGCCAGGTTGGACTGGAATGGCAACAGTATACAGACAGTTGAAGAGTTGTCACTAGAGGACTTGGGCTGGTATATTTGTTGTGTGTATTCCATATCATTTTTCTGATTGTTTGCTTTTTCCTGTGCTGCAGCTCCTGCTGAAAAGTGCAGGGGTGAAGGGTCAGAAGACGGTATTCCTGCTAACTGACTCTCAGATCAAGGAGGAGGCCTTCCTGGAGGATGTGGACAGTGTCCTGAACACAGGAGAGGTGCCCAACCTGTTCGCCACGGACGAGAAGGCGGAAATAATGGAGGTAGGTTTTCATAGACCAGTCAGATGGATAATAGGCTTTGGCTTATTAGAGTAAGGCTATGGTTGAGGTTGGAGTTGCTGGGGTTACTGCCCTTTTTTCATCACATCATCTAAGCAGAAGCATTCACAGTGAGTGTTGTGAATGAGAGGACTAATCATCCTCTGCCTGCTCCCTCTCTCTCCCCAGGCGGTGCGGCCTATCGCCCAGGCTGGCAATAAGAGTGTGGAGTTCAGCCCCCTGGCCCTGTTTGCCTACTTTGTGTCGCGCTGCAGGGAAAACTTGCACATCATAGTGGCCTTCAGTCCTATAGGAGAGGCCTTCCGCAACCGACTACGCCAGTTCCCCTCCCTCATCAACTGCTGCACCATCGACTGGTTCCAGGTACAGAGGCAGTACAAAACCTATTGAATCTGATGGCTTACACTGTATACTAACCATGAAGTAATAGCAACAATCTTTTGGTTATCAACTTCCCTCACCTCCTCTCGGAACTGCATCTCCCAGCCCTGGCCAGAGGAGGCGCTGGAGCGCGTGGCCAACAAGTTCCTGGAGTCGTTGGAGATGAGTGAGCATGAGAGACAGGAGGTCATGCCCATCTGCAAGACCTTCCACACTTCTGCCATCCAGCTCTCTCACAAGTACATACAACTCTTCCTTTCCATCTAATTTAACACAGATATCCGATATTCTCTTCTCATGCTACAGAAGTTATTGATGACAAAATAAACACAGCAATTCCATTTGAATGACTTTATCAAAACAGACTAAAATCAAGGACTGATTTATTACATATTTATCGCACGATAGCTGAGGATGTTGTTGTTCCCAGGTTCCTTTCGGAGCTGGGTCGCCATAACTACGTGACACCCACCTCCTACCTGGAGTTGATCGCTGCGTTCCGTCAGCTGCTCACCCAGAAGAGAGACATGGTCATGAAGGCCAAGAAGAGGTACACCAACGGCCTGGACAAACTGGCCTTCGCTGAGTCTCAGGTACATCAAACCGATTGTTTTTATCTTGCATGAATGTAGGGATCTATGTGGATTGTGTATGTCATGGTTTGTTGCCTCATTATGTACTGTGACTTGAGACCTAAGGCAATTTGAATCAAGTGTTCTTGAACCTTTGATGAGTCTGCGTTCACCCCTTTCTATTACACTGTGCTCAGCCTTAGCTCTGTCCCTCATGAGTATGATCTGTTGTGTAGGTGAGTGAGATGAAGAAGGAGCTGGTGGACTTGCAGCCTAAACTGGAGCAGGCCAAGATAGACAACACCAAGATGATGAAGGTGTTAGAGGTAGAGTCAGTGCAGGTGGAGGCCAAGAGTAAGGTGGTGCGTGTGGACGAGGAGGCTGCCACTCTGAAGGCCAACGAGGCCCAGGCCCTGAAGAACGAGTGTGAGAGCGACCTGGCAGAGGCCATACCTGCCCTGGAGATGGCCCTCTCAGCCCTGGACACCCTGAAGGTAGGAAAGGGGGATCAAATGTATTTATATAGCCCTTAGTACGTCAGCTGATATCTCAAAGTGCTGTACAGAAACCCAGCCTAAAACCCCAAACAGCAAGCAATGCAGGTGTAGAAGCACGGTGGCTAGGAAAAACTCCCTAGAAAGGCCAAAACCTAGGAAGAAACCTAGAGAGGAAGCAGGCTATGAGGGGTGGCCAGTCCTCTTCTGGCTGTGCAGGGTGGAGATTATAACAGAACATGGCCAAGATGTTCAAATGTTCATAAATGACCAGCATGGTCAAATAATAATAATCACAGTAGTTGTCGAGGGTGCAGCAAGTCAGCACCTCAGGAGTAAATGTCAGTTGGCTTTTCATAGCCGATCATTAAGAGTATCTCTACCACTCCTGCTGTCTCTAGAGAGTTGAAAACAGCAGGTCTGGGACAGGTAGCACATCCGATGAACAGGTCAGGATTCCATAGCCGCAGGCAGAACAGTTGAAACTTGGGCAGCAGCACGGCCAGGTGGACTGCGGACAGCAAGGAGTCATCATGCCAGGTGGTCCTGAGGCATGGTCCTAGGGCTCAGGTCCTCCGAGAGAAAGAGAGAATTAGAGAGAGCATACTTAAATTCACACAGGACACCGGATAAGACCGGAGAAGTACTCCAGATATAACAAACTGACCCTAGCCCCCCGACACATAAACTACTGCAACGTAAATACTGGAGGCTGAGACAGGAGGGGTCAGGAGACACTTTAGGAGACCTTGTCAGTTGCACAATTGATTGCATTCATCCGAAATGTGTCTTCTGCATTTAACCCAACCCCTCTAAATCAGAGAGGTGCGGGGGGAGGGGCTGTCTTAATCGACATCAGCTTCATCGGCGTTCGGGGAGCAGTTGTTGTTGGGGGTTAAGTGCCTTGCTCAAGGGCAGAACGGCAGATTTTTTCCACCTTGCCTGCTCAGGATTCGAACCTGTGACCTTTCAGTTACTGGTCCAACGCTCTTGGGATTCTGATCAAGCAGAGATCAGCCTGCCCTGCACAGTCTTACCAAAGGGGATTGAAAGACTTGCACAAAGCAAACAGACAAGGTATGATCTTATCTGATCTCTCTTCCCTCTCAGCCCTCTGACGTGACCATCGTGAAGTCAATGAAGAGCCCTCCGTCGGGGGTAAAGCTGGTGATGGCGGCTGTGTGTGTGATGAAGGAGCTGAAACCTGATAAAATTGTTGATCCTGCTGGGACTGGACAGAAGGTCAGCAACTGCTCTACCTATTTTTTTATTTATTAAATAAAATGTGTTTGTTTATATGTTTAATTATGTTTTCTTACCATTTGAATAGATTCTTGACTACTGGGGTCCGAGCAAAAAGCTTCTTGGAGACATGAATTTCCTACGAGACCTGAAAGAGTACGACAAGGACAACATCCCTGTGAGTCCCTGTGAAAAAACAAATGTGTTGAATTGCATTTAAACTGAAGTATCAATGTAAATCTATACTTTTTAATTGACTCTCTTCTCTTTTCCCGGCTAGGTCCCTGTGATGCAAAAGATCCGCAGTGAATACATGACTAATCCTGACTTTGATCCCACCAAAGTGGCCAAGGCCTCCTCAGCCGCCGAGGGCCTGTGCAAGTGGGTCACTGCCATGGAGATCTACGACAGAGTGGCCAAGGTAGTGGCCCCTAAGAAGGCCGGCCTGGCCGAGGCTCAGCTGTCTCTGGCCACCACCATGTCCCTGCTGAACCAGAAGAGAGCTGAGCTGAAGGAGGTGGAGGACCGTCTGGCCCTGCTTCAGAAGACCTTTGAGGAGAAGACTGAGGAGAAGGCCCAGCTGGAGTTCCAGGTGGACCTGTGTGCCCGCAAACTGGAGAGAGCTGAGAAACTCATCGGAGGCCTAGGAGGAGAGAAGACCAGGTGCTCTGGATGATGGAGATGATTAAATATATTGATTGTTTCAAATGGCTTGTGTAGGCCATTAGTACCTGAGGTCTTTGCTATGTCCTGAGGGACTTTGTGTGCTTTCCCTCTACAGGTGGTCCAAAGCAGCAGATGACCTTCAGAACACCTATGATAACCTGACCGGTGACGTGCTCATCTCAGCTGGCGTTATCGCCTACCTTGGAGCCTTCACTGCTGCCTTCAGACAGAACTGTGCCAAGATATGGACCAAGCTCTGCAAGGTACAGGCACATACAGCAGTACCTCAGCTCAACACCAATTCATTGTCACCAATCTTAATCTCGTTATTTATTCCTACCCTCCAGTCTAAGAACATTCCGTCATCAGATGATTTCTCCCTGAGTAAGACCCTGGGAGACCCCATAAAGATCCGGGCGTGGAACATCTCAGGCCTGCCCACCGACAGCTTCTCCATAGACAACGGGGTCATCGTCAGCAACGCCCGCCGGTGGCCCCTGATGATCGACCCCCAGGGCCAGGCCAACAAATGGGTGAAGAACTCTGAGAAGGACAACAACCTGAGCGTGATCAAGCTAACGGACGGAGACTACATGAGAACCCTGGAGAACTGCATCCAGTTCGGGACCCCTCTGCTGCTGGAGAACGTAGGGGAGGAGCTGGACCCGTCGCTGGAGCCCCTGCTGCTCAAACAGACCTTTAAACAAGGTACGGAACAGGACGGCACGCTCTGGTGAACATCATATCATGTGCAAGGATTTATCATTACATACTGGTGTCATTTGATCACAGACTATTTGTTTGTGTCATCCAGGGGGCATGGACTGTATCCGGCTGGGGGAGAGTGTAATCGAGTACTCATGTGACTTCCGGTTCTACATCACAACTAAGCTGCGGAACCCCCACTACCTTCCAGAGCTGGCAACGAAGGTGTCTCTGCTCAACTTCATGATCACCCCTGAGGGCCTTGAGGACCAGCTGCTGGGCATTGTGGTCGCCAAGGAGAGGTGTGTTGCAACACACGCTACACTACTCGCTATGCTGTTTATTTATAGTGGATCATTTTCCAGTAATGAAGTTATAATATAAACTCTTAACCTGTCTACCAGATACAGCACAGACTGCTCAAAAAGCATTGATCTGTTTATGACCAATTTATGACCAACCAGTTTATGACCAATCGTACTGTGACTGTATATGATGAAGATATGATGAAGATATTATGAAAATCTAGACGACTAACCCCTGACCTCATCATGTCTCTCTCTGCAGGCCGGAGTTGGAGGAGGAGCGGAACGCCCTGATTCTGCAGTCTGCATCCAATAAGAAGGTCCTGAAGGAGATCGAGGACAAGATCCTGGAGACACTTTCGTCGTCCGAGGGGAACATCCTGGAGGATGAGAGCGCCATCCAGGTCCTCGACTCGGCCAAGATCATGTCCAACGAGATCTCCAAGAAACAGCAGGTTTGGACCACACTGGAAAAACTCAGTCAAAATGTGTTGAAAGCCAATTAGAATGAGGTGGTCTAACTTCTACCCCATCTCCCAACCCACAGATTGCTGAGAAGACAGAGGTCAAGATAGCAGAGTCTAGGGAGGGCTACAGAGCCATCGCCAAGCACTCCTCCATCCTATTCTTCAGCATTGCTGACCTGGCCAACATAGACCCCATGTACCAGTACTCCCTCAGCTGGTTTGTCAACCTCTACATCAACTCCATACAGGACAGGTGAGAAACATGCTCCTACACAGATAACAAGGGTTTAGACCTCGTAAGTCACTGGTTAATGAATATGATGTACAGTTAGAGCGAAGCTCCTTTGTGTCCTAGGTAACACATGGCATCTGTGTTTCAGTAACAAGTCCAAGATCCTGGAGAAAAGGCTGAGGTACCTCATCGACCACTTCACCTTCAACCTGTACTGTAACGTGTGTCGCTCCCTGTTTGAGAAGGACAAACTGCTCTTCTCATTCCTCCTCTGCTCCAACCTCCTCCTGTAAGTCCATACCACACACTGAGGTCAAACATTTAAGATGGGTTTTTGTGAAATGAGTGAAGTTGTTTATTTATTCAAATAAAATTGTCTTTAAGCATGCCATTTAAGATAAGGTGGGATACATGTGATTGTTTGTGTCTGACAAGTGGCTGTTTTTTGGGAGGGGGGTTTCTCAGAGCGAAGAATGAAATAGAATATGGTGACGTTATGTTCCTGCTGACTGGAGGGGTAGGTCTGCAGAACAACGTCCCCAACCCAGACCCCCACTGGCTGCAGGACAAAAGCTGGGACGAGATCTGCCGGGCCAGCCACCTGCCCAACCTCCAGGGACTCAAGTATGACATAGACAAACTGCTGAGCTTGCCTCTTTTTGTTTTGGGGGATTAGAGATTTATTCAGTGTTTTGTTTCTGCTAATACTCAAATATGGAATATGTCGTCCTTCTCTGTGATTCTCATAGGGAGAGCTTCATCAAGATCCCAGATAAATTCTTGGTAATCTATGATAGCAAAGAGCCCTATAACACCAATCTGCCTAAGCCCTGGTGTGACTGCCTCAATGACCTGCAGAAGATGATAATTTACCGCTGTCTCAGGCCAGACAAGGTTAGAGAGAGAAATGAGCCAATCCCTAGTTACTTTTGCTGTCCACCTAAAGTCAATGCAAAGAGGACACTCGAAAATCAATACAGAGGTTGCTGAGTGTAGATATAGGTGTGTGTGTGCGGACATATCATATGTTTGCATGTATGCTTACTGTTGTATGCTACTCCTTATGTTTCCAGATTGTGCCGGCCATCACAAACTATGTGACTGACAAACTTGGGAAGAAGTTTGTGGAGCCGCCTCCCTTTGACCTGAGTAAGAGCTACACAGACTCCAACTCCACCATCCCTCTGGTGTTTGTGCTATCTCCTGGAGCCGACCCCATGGCCAGTAAGTAGTACCCGACTGATCTCATACACAGACCTCAAAACTGCTACTGCTTTTGTTTGATACGGAAAATGGCTCTGCCCCGCCCCACCCCTCTCTTCCAGGCTTGCTGAAGTTTGCCAACGACAAGAACATGGGCGGCACCAAGTTCCAATCCATCTCCCTGGGCCAGGGCCAGGGCCCCATCGCTGCCAAGATGATCCGCTCGGCCATGAAGGAGGGTACCTGGGTGTGCCTGCAGAACTGCCACTTGGCTGTCTCCTGGATGTCCACCCTGGAGAAGATCTGTGAGGACTTTAGCCCAGAGACCTGCCACCCAGACTTCCGACTGTGGCTCACCAGCTACCCCTCGCCCAAGGTAGGGTACAACACTGCAGCCAATCCAGCCTGGTCAACCAGTATACAATAGGATGACGGCATCCATGATGTGGATTCATAACCCTCTTCCCTGTGTCAGTTTCCAGTGACCATCCTGCAGAATGGGGTGAAGATGACCAACGAGCCGCCCACAGGTCTCAGGCTCAACCTGCTGCAGTCTTACCTGTCAGACCCCGTCTCAGACCAGGACTTCTTCAACGCCTGCACGGACAAAGAGCTGGTGAGTGGTGACATGGTTCACACACACACAGACACACACACACATAGTCCTCTGTAGCTCGGTTGGTAGACTAATGCCAGGAATGTGTTCTTGCAATGCCAGGATAGTGTTTTTGATTCCCGGGGCCACCTATACATAACAAATATTATTATTATTATTTATTTTATTACACACACACCCACACTCTGCGCTGATTGTTCCTCTGGTTGTTTCTAGGTGTGGGAGAAGCTTCTGTATGGCGTTTGCTTCTTCCATGCTCTGGTACAGGAGAGGAAGAAGTTTGGTCCTCTGGGCTGGAACATCCCCTATGGGTTCAACGAGTCTGATCTGCGCATCAGTATCAGACAACTACAGGTAGTAATACACATCAACTCAGGGCTGGAGTATTTGAGAGAGATTGTCATTTTTAAAAGACTGTGGACTTAATGTGGTTGTTGAATATAAATATATGTGATTGCAGATTGTGTGGTTCCCCTCTCTCACCCTGTTGTGTGTTCCTCCTCCTCCAGCTGTTTGTGAGGGAGTACGATCAGGTGCCGATGGAGGCCATCACTTACCTGACAGGGGAGTGTAACTATGGGGGCCGTGTGACTGACGATTGGGACAGGAGGCTCCTGATGACCATCCTGGCTGACTTCTACAACAAGGACATCATCGAGAACCCCCGCTACACCTTCTCCCCCAGCGGAAAGTATTACGCCCCGCCAAAGTCCAACTACGAGGACTACATCGAGTTCATACGGGTAAGCAGGAGTTAGACAGGGAAGGAATGAGACATTAATTCATCAGGTGTACAGCTGTGTGTTGTCAGCATAACTATCAGTATCAATCCCATTCTGTCTGATAACATTACCATGTTCAAAGTGAAGAGAATTGGACCCAGAATGGAACCTTGCAGGATGCCGCATGGCTCACATTCATGCGTTCCATCATGTTTTCCATCTTGTGTTGATGTCTTCAGAACCTTCCGTTCCTCCAGCACCCGGAAGTGTTTGGGATGCATGAGAACGTGGACATCTCCAAGGACCTGCAGCAGACCAAGCAGCTGTTTGACTCCCTGCTCCTCACCCAGGGAGGAGGGGCCAAAGGAGGAGCCAGCTCCGGGGGAGACAACACCCTCTTCGACATAGCCAATGACATCCTCACCAAGGTAAAGCCAAACCAGTCCTTGTACTGCTGAAATGTACTGCCTTTCCCCCCCGATATATGTCTCATCCGAATCAATGATGTTAAGTTTGTTTCAAGTTTTATTAGTCGTATGAACGGGATACGCATGGTATACATCGTCCAACCAAATGCTTATTTGCAGGTTCCTTCTTGCAATGCAACAACAATAAGAAATAATAAAATAAAAGAATACGAACATAAAGTAAATGGCTCAGTAGAATAGAATAAACATTATAGCAAAAGTATAATACTGGAAGACACTATTTATAGTCCAATATGTACATACGTATTGGTGAAGGGGAGGGGGCAGTGTATAAATTGAGCAGTATAACAAGAGTCTTGTAGCAGCAGCAGCAGTGTGTGTGTGTGTGTGTGTGTGCATGAGTGAGTGTATGTGTGCTAAGGTACTGAGAATCAGAGCAGGTGGTCAGTTAGGTCACTTGTTGTCTGTTTTTTGTAGCTTCCAGCTAACTTTGACATCGAGGCTGCTCTGTTGAAGTACCCTGTTCTGTATGAAGAGAGCATGAACACTGTACTGGTGCAGGAGATGGAGCGCTACAACACGTATGTCATCTCATCACACACCCCAAAAAATAAAACTCAGAAAAACAGATAGATCTTAATGTAAATTACCAAAGCCCACAATAGGATCATATCACTGTCTTGTCTTCCAGGTTGGCAGTTACGATCCGTGTGAGCCTGCAGAACCTGCTGAAGGCCATCAAAGGCCTGGTGGTGATGGATGCTGAGCTGGAGGCCCTGTCAGGCAGCCTGATGGTGGGCAAGCTGCCAGAGAAGTGGGCTAAACGCTCCTACCCCAGCCTCAAACCCCTGGGCAGCTACATCACAGACTTCCTTGCCAAGCTCAAGTTCCTGCAGGTCAGTCCATTAGCCTCAGTATTGTTTTTAAATCCATCATCCGTTTTCTCATGAAGAGGAAACACTTTGGTTTTGTTTACTAATGTGTTCTCTTTGCCCCCTGCAGGACTGGTATGAGAGCAACAAGCCCCATGTCTTCTGGCTGTCTGGGTTCTTCTTCACCCAGGCCTTCCTGACCGGGGCCATGCAGAACTACGCCAGGAAATACTCCATCCCCATCGACCTGCTCTGCTTCCACTTCCAGGTCACACAAACAGCTGAATTAGAAGAGACTTTGGTTTTTTGAGGCATTGTTGTAAACAAGTTATTACTTAAAAATGCCCCTCTTCCTCTTGTTTGTCTGTTTTGATTAGCCTTTTCCTTCCCTCTCATTGGTAACAGGTTCTTCCCATCGACACCTCAAACTCCTCTCCTGAGGACGGGGTCTACATCCACGGTCTGTTTCTGGACGGCGCTCGCTGGGACAAGAATAGGTAGAAGACTCTTTCAAACAAGGCTATTCTTTAAATGATACCAGAGAGTGCAGTGAACTGAGACTGATCTCTCCCACTCACAGTGGAGTCCTGGCTGAGCAGCATCCCAAGGTTCTTTTTGATACGGTCCCCATCATCTGGATCAAACCAAGTAAGTTTGTCTCTCATTCTCTATGCACTTCTCTTCCTCTTTGACTCTTTGACTCCCCTCTGTTATTCTCTCTCTCTCTCTCTCTCTCTCTCTCTCTCTCTCTCTCTCTCTCTCTCTCTTTCTCTTCCTCTCTCTCTGACTTCTCTCTCTCTCTCTCTCTCTCTCTTTTTTTTTTTTTTTTTTTTACCTTTATTTAACCAGGCAAGTCAGTTAAGAACAAATTCTTATTTTCAATGACGGCCTGGGAACAGTGGGTTAACTGCCTGTTCAGGGGCAGAACGACAGATTTGTACCTTGTCAGCTCAGGGGTTTGAACTCACAACCTTCCGGTTACTAGTCCAACGCTCTAACCACTAGGCTACCCTGCCGCCCCTGCCGCTCTCTCTCTTTCTCTTCCTCTCTCTCTCTGACTTCCCTCTCTCTCTCTCTCTCTGACTTCCCTCTCTCTCTCTCTCTCTCTCTCTCTGACTTCCCTCTGTTATTCTCTTTCTCTCTCTCTCTCTCTCTCTCTCGCTCTCTCTGACTTCCCTCTGTTATTCTCTCTCTCTCTGACTTCCCTCTGTTATTCTTTATCTCTCTCTCTCTGACATCCCTCTGTTATTCACTCTCTCTCTCTCTCTCCCTCTCTCTCTTTCTCTCTCTCTGACATCCCTCTGTTATTCTCTCTTTCTCTCTCTCTGACATCCCTCTGTTATTCTCTCTCTCTCTCTCTCTCTCTCTCTCTCTCTCTCTGACTTCCCTCTGTTATTCAATCTCTCTCTCTCTCTCTCTCTCTCTCTCTCTCTCTCTCTCTCTCTCTCTCTCTCTGACATCCCTCTGTTATTCTCTCACTCTCTCTCTCTCTATCTGACATCCCTCTGTTATTCTCTCTCTCTCTCTCTCCAGTGGAGAAGAAAGGCAGTGACCTTCCCCAGACCCTGTATGTGTGTCCGCTGTATAAGACCAGCGAGAGGAAGGGCACCCTGTCCACCACAGGCCACTCTACCAACTTTGTCATCACCATGATGCTGCCCACCAGCAAGCGCCCCCAGCACTGGATCAAGAGAGGCGTGGCCATGCTCTGCCAGTTGGACGACTGAGGACACTGAGGAGTAGGGAAGGACACGCTGTTTAACTTTGTCATTACACCGAGACTTCGCTCCCTGGTGGATTCTCTATTCACTTTAATCATATAAAAAATACTTTGATGTAACTTGTGTGGCTGTTGGTTTTGTTTAGGTCTTTTGAGTGGGAATACATACATACAACACCTGATTAGGACCATAGCAGACCTACAGTATGTGATACCTGCCTATGGCCACTGGGAGGTGCGTGTGTGTGTGTGTGTGTGTGTGTGTGGGCGTGCGTGCGTGTGTTTGTGTCAATCAGTTGAGCTGTGGGTAGAGTTGCAGTGTGCTCAGTGGGTCAGAGCCAGGTGCAGGGTGGGAAGGTCCCGTGATCAGATATAAATAGCTGGGGAGATATACATAGACATGCTTTGGAAGCTTAGTGTGATTGACCCACTGAAGATTGTAGGGCCATCGGAGAAACAGCCTGTTGACTGAAGGTAAACAGAAAACAAAAGACATAATCCTCTGGGAGGTTTAAGGATGGAATGGTGTGGTGCCTGAATGCCATTGTTCATCTGAAATGGTGTGATATGGTGCCATGTAATTGTTGAACTTGGAGTGGCCATTGCATGCTCAACTTACAGTAAGTGGCTTGATGACTGTTGAATAATAGCTTTTTTAATCTTGAATGTTTTATCCACAGTTCCCTATAAAGGCTGATGTAGTTTTCAATGTGCAATACCCAACACTACAGCCACACATATAATGCACCAACCAATGCCTGTTTAGCCTTTATTGTACTATACTGTCATCATCAAAGTCACCCCACAGCAGAGAACTGGGGCAGCTATTTCAAGCAGAACACAACCATTAAGCATGTAAATATACTGTAATGTATCAATGTATTATCTTGTTTTCTATGTATGTGAAATGATAGTCAGCACAAACTCACAAAAATTACAGTGTGCAACATGGCTGCAATGCTCTCCAGTTTTACTGTTGTCTATGAAATGTCTGCCGAGGTCCTGTTGGTATTTGAGGCTGCTGGCTGGTCATGTGTATGGTCCCTGCCCTGGTAGGTTACATGTTGCCCCTTTAAAATACCAGTAGTTGAACAGAGAATGAAGGTTCTTAACATAATGTCTCCCCAGCTCAAGTTAGTAGTTTCCTGGTGAGTTGACCCTTCCTGGAGTGACAGATGAACTCCGAGACAGAGGCAGGATATGTTTTTGACCAACCAGAAGAGGACGTGGTCACACAGTATATGATTGAACAGAGCCTTCTGAAATACAACAAGCACAAAGGCTCACTCCCTAAGTAAGACCTCTCAAATGGCAAAATACCTGCTGCTTTATTCTGTGTATACCACATGGGTTAGCTGTGGAATATCCAAGTGATTCCGTGTTTATACATATATTTCACCCAGTGATCCTGCAGGCCCTGAAGGTGATCCTGATGAGGTCTTTACAGTGATAAAGGAAGGTGAGCATGGCTTTTTCCTTATCTTAACTCCTTAATGACTTCTGCTATGTGTGATCATCTCTTTTCCGGTCTCATAGATTGTCTGGCCCCGATATGGTGTGTGTGGAGTTGAGTCAGAGGTGGAATAAGATGGAGGGATATGACAGCACTGCCATAGAGGTTACAGCCGGTCTATTGACTTTGGGGCTGTTCCAGTGCAGGATACTGGAGGGCCCAGCGATGAATAACAGTTCTGGTCTTCGGATGCATCTCAATAAATATAATTCCTTTACTTGCCTCATCTCATTTCAGAAAGTGAAAATGTCTTTCACCTGTCCAGTTCTCACACATCAGTTCAACCGAATGAAAAGGACAGGAGAGGTAGCCATGTCAGAATATTGAGATTTACCCCGTACCTGTCTTCCTGTTCTGTTAGGTAATGAGGAGGCCCTAATAAGGCTAGCTGAGCAACCAGGAGCCATGTCCAGAGTAGACGACAGAGGATGGATCCCGTTACATGAGGCCGCAGTGCAGGAGAAGAAAAGTATACTGGAGATCGTCTTCTCAGGTACTGGTTTTGAGACATATCTCAAGGGACTTTCCTGGTCGAATCTAGGTAGTAATATACAGGTCCATGTGTCCAGCTTCCCCCCAGGGCGCAGAGCAGTGCCGGACTCTGAAAGGAGAGACACCTCTCTTCCTGGCTGTAGTGTGCGGCCTGAGGGAAAATGCTACGTTTCTGCTCCAGAACGGATGCTGTCCAGACCTCCAGAACGATGACGAGGAATCTCCACTTGTGGCAGGTATTCAAAATATATCTTAGATGTTCGTAGATTTCAATTTTTGTTTATGGAGCACAACTTTAACCTTCTGCCATTCTTCCTGCTTTGTCACCTATTTCCTACAGCTATAGTAAATGACCAATATGATTGTGCCTCGCTCCTGCTTCGTTGCAATGCCAAGGTGGACCAAACAGGAGATCTGGAGCGGACTGCCCTCCATGAGGCATCCCTCCTGGGTCTGGACAATTTTGTTAACCTGCTACTGCATTCCGGAGCCGACCCAAACGCAAGGGATGTTGACAAGCTGACCCCACTGGCACTGGCTGCAGAGACAGGGCACCTTAACGTAGTGGAGGTCCTGCTACAGAAAGGTGTGTGTGTCTGTGTGTGTGTGTGTGTGTCTGGACCATATGGAGTGATTCACTTTCTGTCTCTCCTCTCTCTCTATCATTTTCTCTCGCTCTCTCTGTCACTCTGTCAGGAGCCAGCATGCAGTCTCAGACAGAGGGCTCTGTGCTGTTTGAGGCGGTTGCATCAGGTAATCCTGACATCATCTCTCTGCTGCTGGACTATGGGGCAGAGCCTGACATGCCCAACCACAGTGGGCACCTACCCATCCACCGTGCTGCATACCATGGGCATCTGTTGTGAGTGGAGAAAGATCTTTACTTTATATACCCTTTTATATTTATTTATTTTTCTGCTGTTAGGAGGTACAGATATTGAAAGCGCTTCTCAAATCAAATCAAATCAAATCAAATTTTATTTGTCACATACACATGGTTAGCAGATGTTAATGCGAGTGTAGCGAAATGCTTGTGCTTCTAGTTCCGACAATGCAGTAATAACAAGTAATCTAACTAACAATTCCAAAACTACTGTCTTGTACACAGTGTAAGGGGATAAAGAATATGTACATAAGGATATATGAATGAGTGATGGTACAGAGCAGCATAGGCAAGATACAGTAGATGGTATCGAGTACAGTATGTACAAATGAGATGAGTATTGTAAACAAAGTGGCATAGTTTAAAGTGGCTAGTGATACATGTATTACATAAGGATACAGTCGATGATATAGAGTACAGTATATACGTATGCATATGAGATGAATAATGTAGGGTACGTAACATTTATATAAGGTAGCATTGTTTAAAGTGGCTAGTGATATATTTACATCATTTCCCATCAATTTCCATTATTAAAGTGGCTGGAGTTGAGTCAGTGTCAGTGTGTTGGCAGCAGCCACTCAGTGTTAGTGGTGGCTGTTTAACAGTCTGATGGCCTTGAGATAGAAGCTGTTTTTCAGTCTCTCGGTCCCAGCTTTGATGCACCTGTACTGACCTCGCCTTCTGGATGATAGCGGGGTGAACAGGCAGTGGCTCGGGTGGTTGATGTCCTTGATGATCTTTATGGCCTTCCTGTGACATCGGGTGGTGTAGGTGTCCTGGAGGGCAGGTAGTTTGCCCCCGGTGATGCGTTGTGCAGACCTCACTACCCTCTGGAGAGCCTTACGGTTGAGGGCGGTGCAGTTGCCATACCAGGCGGTGATACAGCCCGCCAGGATGCTCTCGATTGTGCATCTGTAGAAGTTTGTGAGTGCTTTTGGTGACAAGCCGAATTTCTTCAGCCTCCTGAGGTTGAAGAGGCGCTGCTGCGCCTTCTTCACGATGCTGTCTGTGTGAGTGGACCAATTCAGTTTGTCTGTGATGTGTATGCCGAGGAACTTAAAACTTGCTACCCTCTCCACTACTGTTCCATCGATGTGGATAGGGGGGTGTACCCTCTGCTGTTTCCTGAAGTCCACAATCATCTCCTTAGTTTTGTTGACGTTGAGTGTGAGGTTATTTTCCTGACACCACACTCCGAGGGCCCTCACCTCCTCCCTGTAGGCCGTCTCGTCGTTGTTGGTAATCAAGCCTACCACTGTTGTGTCGTCCGCAAACTTGATGATTGAGTTGGAGGCGTGCGTGGCCACGCAGTCGTGGGTGAACAGGGAGTACAGGAGAGGGCTCAGAACGCACCCTTGTGGGGCCCCAGTGTTGAGGATCAGCGGGGAGGAGATGCTGTTGCCTACCCTCACCACCTGGGGGCGGCCCGTCAGGAAGTCCAGTACCCAGTTGCACAGGGCGGGGTCGAGACCCAGGGTCTCGAGCTTGATGACGAGCTTGGAGGGTACTATGGTGTTGAATGCCGAGCTGTAGTCGATGAACAGCATTCTCACATAGGTATTCCTCTTGTCCAGATGGGTTAGGGCAGTGTGCAGTGTGGTTGAGATTGCATCGTCTGTGGACCTATTTGGGCGGTAAGCAAATTGGAGTGGGTCTAGGGTGTCAGGTAGGGTGGAGGTGATATGGTCCTTGACTAGTCTCTCAAAGCACTTCATGATGACGGATGTGAGTGCTACGGGGCGGTAGTCGTTTAGCTCAGTTACCTTTGCTTTCTTGGGAACAGGAACAATGGTGGCCCTCTTGAAGCATGTGGGAACAGCAGACTGGTATAGGGATTGATTGAATATGTCCGTAAACACACCGGCCAGCTGGTCTGCGCATGCTCTGAGGGCGCGGCTGGGGATGCCGTCTGGGCCTGCAGCCTTGCGAGGGTTAACACGTTTAAATGTCTTACTCTCCTCTCTCTCCTCAGGGTGTTGGAACGGTTGATCTCAGCAACAAAGATGGAGGCAGTGAAGAAGAGTGGTATGAGTCCCCTCCACTCTGCTGCTGCTGGGGGACACACCCAGTGCCTGGAGGTCCTTCTCAATGCAGGCTACGACCCCAACTTCATGCTGCACCCACGCGTGCGCAATAAATACGATGACGAACGCAGGTCGGCTCTCTACTTTGCTGTATCGAACAACGATGTCCAGTCCACCCGTCTGCTGCTGGAGGCTGAGGCCATGGTCAACCAGGACCCTGTCAACTGTCTACAGGTGGCTCTGCGGCTGGGCAACTATGAGCTTATAAACACTCTTCTGAGGTAGGAATCAAACTCAAGTCAAATCAAACTTGATAAAATAAAGTCCATTTCAAAGTCTCAATATACTTTACAGTAAAATATGTTATGTGAGTGAGAGGAATTAGCCTGTAGTATGTATTTTTGATTAGTGTGTACTGTTAATGTAGGCCTAATTAATTTTGTTGTTCTTATCAATCAGGTACGGTGCTAACGCCAGCTACTATTCTCGTGTCAACACAACACACTTCCCATCAGCACTGCAGTATGCATTGAAAGATGAGGTCATGCTGAGGATGCTTCTCAACCATGGATACGATGTACAGCGCTGCTTTGACTGTCCCTATGGAGACAGTTCCCATGACTACGCACCCTGGACGACCTCGTTCACCAAAGACATGGTGGTTAGACAACTAGTGCTAAGGAGGAAAACAAACATTATGTGGTCATTGTAAATGTGGTTATTACAAACTCTATCTCGTGTCTCTTTTTTTTTCTGTCTGTCTGTAGTTCTGTGAGGTGATAACAGTCAAGTGGCTGAAACACATCTCGGCACAGGTAGTGCGCATCATGCTAGACTACACAGACCACGTCACGCTCTGTGTCAAACTCAAGGAATGCCTGAAGACACAGAAACAGTGGCCTGAGATATGCTATATCCAAGGTACTATAATGGAACTGCACTGCACAGATGCCTTTTCACAATAATTATTATGTAATTACCATTTGACCAAATTTGTAAGTCAATTCCAGGTAAATAAAGCATGACCCTAATGCCCCCTCAGAGAATGTGCGCAGCCTGAAGCACCTGTGTCGGCTGCGTATCCGGGACTGCCTGAGCCGTCTGCATCTGCGATCCCCAGCCTTCATCAGCTTCATGCCTCTCCCCACCAGGCTTAAGGACTACCTCCGATACAGAGAGTATGACATCTACAGCAGGGGCAGCCCTGATTGATCATAACATAATGGCACTCTCTAAGAAAGTTCCAGTTCCTTATCAGTTTGTCTGGACCTTGTTTACTTTTGTAAGTGTGTGCCTCTTTAGTTCCTACTCGAGGATCAACAAACAAGCAATATTCTCTCCCTTTTTTCCTACTCTGAATGCATGTCATGTCATAGGCAGCACAATGTGTGTTGCTCCTAGGTTGAGCATTTTGGGTCACTGAACCAACTGGGATAAGCTTGTTTGGTTAAAATTATATTTTTGTATAATTATTGAATTTGTAAGGAATGACACACTTAGGGATTATGTGTAATGTCCTATTTGTATCTGTGATCTATAATAATTGTATTTTGTCATTAAACATTTGAACAGAAGTCTTAGAACTGGGTTCAGAAACCTTATTCTATTTTCATCTACTGACATTGAAATCCATGTCACCTGTTGTGCACACATCATATGCCATCATTGGAGAAGGCATAAAAATCTGAGGAAATAAGATTTTTTTCTTATAGCAGACTTTCATTTGTCAGATGTCATTCAAATAGACCAGCCAAAACGCAATAAGCATTTCCCAGTCATACCATCAGTCTGTATATCAAATGTCCGAATGAAAGTGGATAGGTCATGGTGTTATTGGGCCTATACTATTTATGGATATTACTTTGATTCAAACAAATGCCTTTTTATGTCAATACGTTTTCATGTGTCAGTCACAGACGGTATAAAATCATAACTTTAGAGACAGAAACGGTTTAATTTGACCCCAAAAATTGTCAAGATTTCTGTGGTGGCCAGGCCTTAGTGGAACCCCCCCGAGGTAGACAGACAGACAGACAGACACTAGTTCAGCCAGCTGCTGTCTCAAACACTGAGGTATAATAACGGTCTCAAAGGAAGTTATTCGACTCAAGGGCCTGTAGGAGGCGCGGCTTTGCTTGAATGTAAACAGATTGACGCCAGCGCTTTGCTGTGGTGGAGAAGAAGGCATACGTCATATTCACAATGGCGGAGGCAGGGTGAGGAGTAGAGTGTGTCAGTTAAGTGGCGCAGTAACCAACTACATTGCCCGCGAAAGACGCTAACGGTGCCCGAAAAATGGCCCTGAACCCTGAAGTGGAGAGAAAAACTGACATAGAGTGTCTGAAGACCGGTGAGCTCGACTTGGAGAGCTGCGATAGCAAGACAAATTCGTTGTCAGCCGCCATCTCGGCCACATCCAACCAAAATGGCGATCAGACTGGATGTGAAGACGGTGTAATGCCCGAACAAGAAGCCTCTGAGCGGCGGAGGAGCGGGCAGACTGCCGCGAGAAGCTCCGATAATTCACCTTTACCCGGCCAGAGACAGGCTGAAGAGTTGCCAAGGAGAAATTTTCAGATCCCGAGGAAGATCAAGGAACGGAAAGGTTGTGCCCTTTCTCTAGTACTAGCTAGCTATTTCCAACAGAGGCTGCCCTGTGTTTCATAATTCAAGTGCTGCATGTTGCAGACCCGCGTTCCCTACCGTCAGAATTTAGATTAGCTATTGACATGGATTAATGTGATCCATCTTCAGAGGATAGTTATCCTTAGTTTATTGCGCACAAATAAACTATTGCCTTGGTAAAGGTAAAATCACTTCCCGTACTCATCTCGGTCAGCATTGCAGGTAAGTTTCGGCCCAGGCGCGACGAAGAGAAGCACGTGAAGAGATGCTGTTCATCAAGCCTCCATATTACATGGGTCTACATGGAGGCTTGTGGCGAGTGAAATTAGTTTTGATGGTGCTATTCAGCTGAGGATTTTGAAAGCTTGTGGAAAATGAACATAGTAGTAAAGTCCCTTGGGTTGTACACACCACACCCATCTATGGTCTAGGCCTAGACTGGTTACCATGGCCCTTCCATGAAGCTCCTGAAGATAGTCATCATCCTATATCTTCATTGATTTGATACAGATTGTAGTAAACAAGTCCAGACCCCATTTGGAGTATTCTGGGGTAGAATACATGTAACTAGCTATACGGTGAGACCATTGGTCAGTCATCCAGGAATAGCCAGACTGGGAGAAGCTGCCAAGAACTGTTTTAGTATTAGCTAGGCTAGTTCATTCTTTAGAATGTTTGCTGTGCTGGTCTTGGCTCTTACATAAGATTTGCTTGGATTGTCATCAGAAAGAGCATCCAATCTATACCAATGGTGCCCACTATATTCACAGGTTGGTGTGTTTGGTTTTCATAATTGGGTAGATGCCGAATTATGATGCACAGCCTGCATGCAAAATACAATCCATCATACAAGTTTCTATCATGGGCATAGCTACATCAAGTTTAGTTTGATAATATTGTCTCTAGATTCTGGCCTTTGCCATGACGGATATGTGTCATGCATTCTGACTAAATAGTATATCTACCCATTTTCAGACTGCATGTGCTAGTTTTTTAGATGTTCCCATTCCTTAGTGTGATGTCACTGCATTTGGAAAATAGACTGGTGGGTGAGACTTGGTTGGACATATTGCATCATCATAATTTGGCACAAAGTACACAGAGAACTTGAAATATCTTTATCTTGAAATAAACTGACCAGATACCCATCATGTAGCCTATTGAGTTCTTTAAATTAACAGTGCATACAAATTAACAATGTAATCCAGTCCCTGTTCTATGGCTGTGTTTACACAGGCAGACAATTATGATAATTTTTCCTTCAATTGTTATTTTGACCAGTCATGTGAAATCTTTTCACATCAGATATTTTTTTAGAGCTGATCTGACTGGTCAAAAGACCAATTAGTGAGCGGGGAGTTGGGCTTCCTATGTGAAAGCAGTCCAATTTGTGCCAATCACATCCCTGAATGATACTAATCCTCTGCTTCTCTCCTCCCTCTCTTGTCATCCCTGCTCCTCGGTAGGCCTGTACCAGTTTCTGGCCCCTGACTCCCGGGAATTTGAGGGCCTTGTGAAGATCCTCTCCTCCTTCTACCTGGATGCATCATCCAGAGGGACATTCTCCTACTGCAAGGCCAGGCTCATTCACAATGAGCTGCTGGAGAAAGAGGTAGCATCACCAAGCTCAACCACATTATTATCATACTCCCAGCTTTTAAAGATTTTTATTTTTTTAGAGACCGTTCCACCCCCATCATATTTAACACAAACCAACCACATGGTACACCAAACTATACAGAAGCCCAGTGGGCCACAACAAATAAGATAAAAAAAAACAATAAGACAGGCCATCAGCTGATCAGTCCGCCTCAGGCTGTTGTCAACAGCATGGCCCAGAGGTCTGTTATAAGCAATCACTTTAGTCAAATCTCCACTTCCTAATGTTCAAAGAAAATAAAATGCATACCCACTGCTGATATTTTCCCCCGACTGGCACAAAACACTAGTTGATAGTTTTGCACGACCAACAACAAATACACACTTCATGCCTCACTGAAATTGACCCACCCTTTATATTGTTGTGTTTGCATTGCATTTCTCATGATGCCATATTTTCTCCTGTGTGTGCCAGTTCATTGAGAAGAGGAGGGAGCTGAAGCAGGAGGGCCGTACAGACCCAGAGCTGGTGGAGTCCTACTGCTTCCTGTTCCCAGACAAGTCCAAGGTGAGCCTAAGGGCCTGCCTGCCTCACCAGGCGGTGTGGTATAGTGCCGTGATCTAGTACTCTGATCTAATGTTTCTGCTACAGTCTGGATCTTTACAATTGCATTATGCATTCGGCCTACAATTTGAGTTTGGCTGCTGGGCTCCTGGTTGTTATTTGAAAACCACAGTTTTCTATTTCTTTGTTGGTATGATGAAGTGATGTTCTTTTTCCAGCTCCCGTGGATATGTGAGAAGGGTCTGTCTGTGGGACACTCCAGGATCACTACACTAGGAAATCCTGCTATGGGTGAGTGTGTGTGTGTGTGTGTACTTACTATTGAATGTCATGTATGATATTGTTTTTAGGGAGAGTTTGCAAATGTCCAGAAGGAAGGCTTTTCTCTAATGCATTTGTCTAACTGTTCTAGATGTTGGGGGTATGTCAGTTAGACATGGGGTTGTCCCCATACCTTATTTTTCCAATGCAAAAAGGAAAACGCAAAGCAGACAACTCGTTTGTCCTTTAAAAACCTTCTGTATGTAACATTGTGTGCTAAACGTTATTCTGGATGTTAACATGCGGCTGTGGAAATGTAGTCCACTTAATGTTTTGTTTCCTTTCCATGATACCTCTGAGTTTTGTGTTACTGGTATTGTGACAACCCTGTTAGAAATGGATCTGCGTTTGAACGTTAAGGTTTAATTGACTCTCTGTAATAGAGGATAATCTGTATGCCTCATTACTGTAAGAGTAGCTTTATCCACTGCCAGACAGCTTAGAATGTCTACCAGATACCATTACATAAGAAGATACCTAATACATGGCCTAGCAACAGCTGAGGATGGTGGAAATGTTTATCACAATCCCTCAAACCTCAGTCATAAACTATAAACCCACACATAGATATTTCCATTTGTTAGTCAAAAGTTAAAGTTGTCTATGCATGGTTTTTTGCCTCCTTAGTATGTTCTTGACTTGCCTTGACTTTTTGTCGTTTCAGGTGTTTATCTGTCTAAATTCTCTGATTTGCTTCAAATGAACCCGTTTGAAGCAGGCAGTTGTGGAGACATTGTCATATTTAAAGTCATGAGGGTAAATGCAGCTATCGCACTCATTATGGACCCAATTTAAACCATATATATATATATATATATATATATATATATATATATATATATATATATATATATATATTACTAACACCTAGAATGTAGTTGCTTACTTTTCAACAGCCTAGCATTATCATTGTTGAGTGCAACACCAGTTTCTATAATGTTTGACCCAGTGAGTGTGTTTGTCCCTTCAGGGACGGCTGAAGAGCATCTTTGAGAACATGCCTAAGAGTGTCCTGGACCCCACACCCAAGTTTGACTGTCACATCTCCAAGAACGCCACGCGGGTCACCTCGTTGCTGTCCTACAGAGCCTTTGAACTCACGCAGCAGTACTTCTATGAGTTTGCTTTTGATGAGATCAAGCCTCGGCCCAGACATGTGTGTCCCTACGCCGTGGTGTCTTTCCAGTACAAAGGCAAGGAGTCTGCTGCTGCACCTATGGCTGCACACAGGTTCAACAGCGCTGTCTGTGAAGGAGGAAGCAAAGGTACACTCCTGTTTCTGCTTCTTTACCTTATCTCTCTGCTTTAGTCTATTTGTACGGACATTTGTATTAAAAATAGAGGCAAATTTATTTGTATAATGTAGTTTGATAGCTACCTTGGAAGTTTGGCATACTGTGCCTTTTTTTTGACCTGTGACTGTTGACTGGGGCCATTATTCCTATTGCAATTGTGAAGTGTTTTGAATGCACTTTAAATAATGATTGATTTGCCTGTCAGGGAGGAGTAGCTACACTGTGTGGAGTGGGCCACTGGTGAACAAGGGACAGGAGTTGTGCCAGGTGTCTCTACGCTCCTCTACACGCCACTTCCTCCCTTTCAAACTGTGAGTACCTCTTTATTGTCCGTACCTGAAACACATGTATTTGTTATCAAATCAAGTATTATTGGTCACATGTTATTGCGGATGTAGCGAAGTGCTTGTGTTTCTAGCTCCAACAGTGTAGTAATATCTAACAATACACACAAACTTAAAAGTAAAAGAATGGAATTAAGTAATATATAAATATTAGGATGAGCCATGTCGGAGTGGCATAGACGAAAATACAGTATATACAAATGAGATGAGTAAAGCAAAAATATGTAAACATTATAAAAGTGATCAGTTTTCCATTATTAAAGTGGCTGGTGATTTCAAGTCTATGTATATAGGGCAGCAGCCTCTAAGGTGCAGGGTTACGTAACCGGGTGGAAGCCGCCTAGTGATGGCTATTTTGATGAGCTTGTGATAGTAACTGTTTTTCAGGCTTGGTCCCAGTGTGATGCGCCTGTACTGATCTGGTCTTCTGGATGATAGAGGGGGGAACAGGCTGTGACTTGGGTGGTTGTTGTCCTTGATGAGCTTTTGGGCTATCCTGTGACATTGGATGCTGTAGGTGTCCTAGAGGGCAGGTAGTTTGTCCCCGGTGATGCGTTGGGCAGACCGCACCACCCTCTGGAGAGCCCTGCAGTTGCAGGTGGTGCAGTTGCTGTATCGGGGGGGGGGTGATACAACCCCGACTAGATGCTATACATTGTTCATCTGTAAAAGTTTGAGGGTTTTAGGTGCCAAGTCAAATTTGTTCATTCTCCTGAGGTTGAAGAGGCACTGTTTGCGCCGCCTTCACCACAGTGTCTGTGTGGGTGGACCATTTCAGTTTGTCAGGGATATGTACGCCAAGGAATTAAAACCTACCTAAAACACATATTTGTTGTCCATGCCTAAAATGCATCTATTTGTTGTCCGTACCTAAAACATGGATATGAGTAGTGATTCATAGTTAATAAGCATGTTATGAGTACTGTAATAAGTTGATTGTGTGTGTGTGCCCTCTGCAGAACGGAGAAGTTGGAGATGAGTATGGGGATGCAGCTGGACCAGGTGAAGAGGAAGATCCCCTCTGTTCTGTTCTCCTGGGACACCTACAGCAGAACCCGGGAAGGTCCGAACCGCTCTACTCCTCTCCTCTATTCTACTCTACTTCTGTTCTCCTCCTTCTAATCTTCTACTCCTCCTCTACTCTCCTTCTAATCATCTACTCTCCTTCTAATCCTCTACTCTCCTTCTAATCCTCTACTCTCCTTCTAATCCTCTACTCTCCTTCTAATCCTCTACTCTCCTTCTAATCCTCTACTCTCCTTCTAATCCTCTACTCCTCCTCTACTCTCCTTCTAATCCTCTACTCTCCTTCTAATCCTCTACTCTCCTTCTAATCCTCTACACTCCTTCTAATCCTCTACTCTCCTTCTAATCCTCTACTCTCCTTCTAATCCTCTACTCTCCTTCTAATCCTCTACTCCTCCTCTACTCTCCTTCTAATCCTCTACTCTCCTTCTAATCCTCTACTCTCCTTCTAATCCTCTACTCTCCTTCTAATCCTCTACTCTGCTTCTAATCCTCTACTCCTCCTCTACTCTCCTTCTAATCCTCTACTCTCCTTCTAATCCTCTACTCTCCTTCTAATCCTCTACTCTCCTTCTAATCCTCTACTCTCCTTCTAATCCTCTACTCTCCTTCTAATCCTCTACTCTCCTTCTAATCCTCTACTCTCCTTCTAATCCTCTACTCCTCCTCTACTCCTCCTCTACTCTCCTTCTAATCCTCTACTCTCCTTCTAATCCTCTACTCTCCTTCTAATCCTCTACTCTCCTTCTAATCCTCTACACTCCTTCTAATCCTCTACACTCCTTCTAATCCTCTACTCTCCTTCTAATCCTCTACTCTCCTTCTAATCCTCTCTCCTCCGCTACTCTCCTTCTAATCCTCTACTCTCCTTCTAATCCTCTACTCCTCCTCTACTCTCCTTCTAATCCTCTACTCTCCTTCTAATCCTCTACTCTCCTTCTAATCCTCTACTCTCCTTCTAATCCTCTACTCTCCTTCTAATCCTCTACTCTCCTTCTAATCCTCTACTCTCCTTCTAATCCTCTACTCTGCTTCTAATCCTCTACTCTTCCTCTACTCTCCTTCTAATCCTCTACTCTGCTTCTAATCCTCTACTCTCCTTCTAATCCTCTACTCTCCTTCTAATCCTCTACACTCCTTCTAATCCTCTACTCTCCTTCTAATCCTCTACTCCTCCTCTACTCTCCTTCTAATCCTCTACTCTCCTTCTAATCCTCTACTCTCCTTCTAATCCTCTACTCCTCCTCTACTCTCCTTCTAATCCTCTACTCTCCTTCTAATCCTCTACTCTCCTTCTAATCCTCTACTCTCCTCTACTCTCCTTCTAATCCACTACACTCTTTCTAATCCTCTACTCCTCCTCTACTCTCCTTCTAATCCTCTACTCTGCTTCTAATCCTCTACTCTGCTTCTAATCCTCTACTCTCCTTCTAATCCTCTACTCTCCTTCTAATCCTCTACTCTCCTTCTAATCCTCTACTCTCCTTCTAATCCTCTACACTCCTTCTAATCCTCTACTCTCCTTCTAATCCTCTACACTCTTTCTAATCCTCTACTCTCCTTCTAATCCTCTACACTCTTTCTAATCCTCTACTCCTCCTCTACTCTCCTTCTAATCCTCTACTCCTCCTCTACTCTCCTTCTAATCCTCTACTCTCCATCTAATCCTCTACTCTCCTTCTAATCCTCTACTCTCCTTCTAATCCCCTACTCCTCCTCTACTCTCCTTCTAATCCTCTACTCTGCTTCTAATCCTCTACTCTCCTTCTAATCCTCTACTCTCCTTCTAATCCTCTACTCTCCTTCTAATCCCCTACTCCTCCTCTACTCTCCTTCTAATCCCCTACTCTCCTTCTAATCCTCTACTCCTCCTCTACTCTCCTTCTAATCCTCTACTCCTCCTCTACTCTCCTTCTAATCCTCTACTCTCCATCTAATCCTCTACTCTCCTTCTAATCCTCTACTCTCCTTCTAATCCCCTACTCCTCCTCTACTCTCCTTCTAATCCTCTACTCTGCTTCTAATCCTCTACTCTCCTTCTAATCCTCTACTCTCCTTCTAATCCTCTACTCTCCTTCTAATCCCCTACTCCTCCTCTACTCTCCTTCTAATCCCCTACTCTCCTTCTAATCCCCTACTCTCCTTCTAATCCTCTACTCCTCCTCTACTCTCCTTCTAATCCTCTACTCTCCTTCTACTCTCCTTCTACTCCTCTACTCTCCTTCTACTCCTCTACTCCTCCTCTACTCTCCTTCTAATCCTCTACTCTGCTTCTAATCCTCTCTCCTCCTCTACTCTCCTTCTAATCCTCTACTCTCCTTCTAATCCTCTACTCTCCTTCTAATCCTCTACTCTCCTTCTAATCCTCTACTCTCCTTCTAATCCTCTACACTCTTTCTAATCCTCTACTCCTCCTCTACTCTCCTTCTAATCCTCTACTCTGCTTCTAATCCTCTCTCCTCCTCTACTCTCCTTCTAATCCTCTACTCTCCTTCTAATCCTCTACTCTCCTTCTAATCCTCTACTCTCCTTCTAATCCTCTACTCTCCTTCTAATCCTCTACTCTCCTAATCCTCTACTCTGCTTCTAATCCTCTACTCTCCTTCTAATCCTCTACTCTCCTTCTAATCCCCTACTCCTCCTCTACTCTCCTTCTAATCCCCTACTCTCCTTCTAATCCTCTACTCCTCCTCTACTCTCCTTCTAATCCTCTACTCTCCTTCTAATCCTCTCCTTCTAATCCTCTACTCCTCCTCTACTCTCCTTCTAATCCCCTACTCCTCCTCTACTCTCCTTCTAATCCCCTACTCCTCTACTCTCCTTCTAATCCTCTACTCCTCCTCTACTCTCCTTCTAATCCTCTACTCTCCTTCTAATCCTCTACTCTCCTTCTAATCCCCTACTCTCCTTCTAATCCTCTACTCTCCTTCTAATCCTCTACTCTCCTTCTAATCCTCTACTCCTCCTCTACTCTCCTTCTAATCCTCTACTCTCCTTCTAATCCTCTACTCTCCTTCTAATCCTCTACTCCTCCTCTACTCTCCTTCTAATCCTCTACTTCTCCTCTACTCTCCTTCTAATCCTCTACACTCCTTCCAATCCCCTACTCCTCCTCTACTCTCCTTCTAATCCTCTACTCTCCTTCTAATCCTCTACTCTCCTTCTAATCCTCTACTCTCCTTCTAATCCTCTACTCCTCCTCTACTCTCCTTCTAATCCTCTACACTCCTTCTAATCCTCTACTCCTCCTCTACTCTCCTTCTAATCCTCTACTCTCCTTCTAATCCTCTACTCTCCTTCTAATCCTCTACTCTCCTTCTAATCCTCTACTCCTCCTCTACTCTCCTTCTAATCCTCTACTCCTCCTCTACTCTCCTTCTAATCCTCTACTCTCCTTCTAATCCTCTACTCCTCCTCTACTCTCCTTCTAATCCTCTACTCTCCTTCTAATCCTCTACTCTCCTTCTAATCCTCTACTCTCCTTCTAATCCTCTACACTCCTTCTAATCCTCTACACTCCTTCTAATCCTCTACTCTCCTTCTAATCCTCTACTCTCCTTCTAATCCTCTACTCTCCTTCTAATCCTCTCTCCTCCTCTACTCTCCTTCTAATCCTCTACTCTCCTTCTAATCCTCTACTCTCCTTCTAATCCTCTACTCTCCTTCTAATCCTCTACTCTCCTAATCCTCTACTCTCCTAATCCTCTACTCTCCTTCTAATCCTCTACTCTCCTTCTAATCCTCTACTCTCCTTCTAATCCTCTACTCTCCTAATCCTCTACTCTCCTTCTAATCCTCTACTCTCCTAATCCTCTACTCTCCTTCTAACCCTCTACTCTCCTTCTAATCCTCTACTCCTCCTCTACTCCTCCTCTACTCTCCTTCTAATCCTCTACTCTCCTTCTAATCCTCTACTCTCCTTCTAATCCTCTACTCTCCTTCTAATCCTCTACTCTCCTTCTAATCCTCTACTCTCCTTCTAATCCTCTACTCTCCTTCTAATCCTCTACACTCCTTCTAATCCTCTACTCTCCTTCTAATCCTCTACACTCCTTCTAATCCTCTACACTCCTTCTAATCCTCTACACTCCTTCTAATCCTCTACTCTCCTTCTAATCCTCTACTCTCCTTCTAATCCTCTACTCTCCTTCTAATCCTCTACTCTCCTTCTAATCCTCTACTCTCCTTCTAATCCTCTACTCTCCTTCTAATCCTCTACTCCTCCTCTACTCTCCTTCTAATCCTCTACTCCTCCTCTACTCTCCTTCTAATCCTCTACTCTGCTTCTAATCCTCTACTCCTCCTCTACTCTCCTTCTAATCCTCTCCTTCTAATCCTCTACTCCTCCTCTACTCTCCTTCTAATCCCCACTCCTCCTCTACTCTCCTTCTAATCCTCTACTCCTCCTCTACTCTCCTTCTAATCCTCTACTCTCCTTCTAATCCTCTACTCTCCTTCTAATCCTCTACTCTCCTTCTAATCCTCTACTCTCCTTCTAATCCTCTACTCCTCCTCTACTCTCCTTCTAATCCTCTACTCCTCCTCTACTCTCCTTCTAATCCTCTACTCTCCTTCTAATACTCTACTCCTCCTCTACTCCTCCTCTACTCTCCTTCTAATCCTCTACTCTCCTTCTAATCCTCTACTCTCCTTCTAATCCTCTACTCTCCTTCTAATCCTCTACTCCTTCTAATCCTCTACTCTCCTTCTAATCCTCTACTCTCCTTCTAATCCTCTACTCTCCTTCTAATCCTCTACTCTCCTTCTAATCCTCTACACTCCTTCTAATCCTCTACTCTCCTTCTAATCCTCTACACTCCTTCTAATCCTCTACACTCCTTCTAATCCTCTACACTCCTTCTAATCCTCTACTCTCCTTCTAATCCTCTACTCTCCTTCTAATCCTCTACTCTCCTTCTAATCCTCTACTCTCCTTCTAATCCTCTACTCTCCTTCTAATCCTCTACTCTCCTTCTAATCCTCTACTCTCCTTCTAATCCTCTACTCCTCCTCTACTCTCCTTCTAATCCTCTACTCCTCCTCTACTCTCCTTCTAATCCTCTACTCTGCTTCTAATCCTCTACTCCTCCTCTACTCTCCTTCTAATCCTCTCCTTCTAATCCTCTACTCCTCCTCTACTCTCCTTCTAATCCCCACTCCTCCTCTACTCTCCTTCTAATCCTCTACTCCTCCTCTACTCTCCTTCTAATCCTCTACTCTCCTTCTAATCCTCTACTCTCCTTCTAATCCTCTACTCTCCTTCTAATCCTCTACTCTCCTTCTAATCCTCTACTCCTCCTCTACTCTCCTTCTAATCCTCTACTCCTCCTCTACTCTCCTTCTAATCCTCTACTCTCCTTCTAATCCTCTACTCTCCTTCTAATCCTCTACTCTCCTTCTAATCCTCTACTCCTCCTCTACTCTCCTTCTAATCCTCTACTCTCCTTCTAATCCTCTACTCTCCTTCTAATCCTCTACTCCTCCTCTACTCTCCTTCTAATCCTCTACTCTCCTTCTAATCCTCTACTCCTCCTCTACTCTCCTTCTAATCCTCTACTCCTCCTCTACTCTCCTTCTAATCCTCTACTCTCCTTCTAATCCTCTACTCTCCTTCTAATCCTCTACTCTCCTTCTAATCCTCTACTCCTCCTCTACTCTCCTTCTAATCTACTCTCCTTCTAATCCTCTACTCTCCTTCTAATCCTCTACTCTCCTTCTAATCCTCTACACTCCTTCTAATCCTCTACACTCCTTCTAATCCTCTACACTCCTTCTAATCCTCTACACTCCTTCTAATCCTCTACACTCCTTCTAATCCTCTACTCTCCTTCTAATCCTCTACTCTCCTTCTAATCCTCTACTCTCCTTCTAATCCTCTACTCTCCTTCTAATCCTCTACTCTCCTTCTAATCCTCTACTCTCCTTCTAATCCTCTACTCTCCTTCTAATCCTCTACTCTCCTTCTAATCCTCTACTCTCCTTCTAATCCTCTACTCTCCTTCTAATCCTCTACTCTCCTTCTAATCCTCTACTCTCCTTCTAATCCTCTACTCCCCTAATCCTCTACTCTCCTTCTAATCCTCTACTCTCCTTCTAATCCTCTACTCCTCCTCTACTCTCCTTCTAATCCTCTACACTCCTTCTAATCCTCTACTCTCCTTCTAATCCTCTACTCTCCTTCTAATCCTCTACTCTCCTTCTAATCCTCTACTCTCCTTCTAATCCTCTACTCTCCTAATCCTCTACTCTCCTTCTAATCCTCTACTCCTCCTCTACTCTCGTTCTAATCCTCTACTCTCGTTCTAATCCTCTACTCTCGTTCTAATCCTCTACTCTCGTTCTAATCCTCTACTCTCGTTCTAATCCTCTACTCTCCTTCTAATCCTCTACTCTCCTTCTAATCCTCTACTCTCCTTCTAATCCTCTACTCCTCCTCTACTCTCCTTCTAATCCTCTACTCTCCTTCTAATCCTCTACTCCTCCTCTACTCTCCTTCTAATCCTCTACTCTCCTTCTAATCCTCTACTCTCGTTCTAATCCTCTACTCTCGTTCTAATCCTCTACTCTCGTTCTAATCCTCTACTCTCCTTCTAATCCTCTACTCTCCTTCTAATCCTCTACTCTCCTTCTAATCCTCTACTCCTCCTCTACTCTCCTTCTAATCCTCTACTCCTCCTCTACTCTCCTTCTAATCCTCTACTCTCCTTCTAATCCTCTACTCTCCTTCTAATCCTCTACTCTCCTTCTAATCCTCTACTCTCCTTCTAATCCTCTACTCCTCCTCTACTCTCCTTCTAATCCTCTACTCCTCCTCTACTCTCCTTCTAATCCTCTACTCTCCTTCTAATCCTCTACTCTCCTTCTAATCCTCTACTCCTCCTCTACTCTCCTTCTAATCCTCTACTCTCCTTCTAATCCTCTACTCTCCTTCTAATCCTCTACTCTCCTTCTAATCCTCTACTCCTCCTCTACTCTCCTTCTAATCCTCTACTCCTCCTCTACTCTCCTTCTAATCCTCTACTCTCCTTCTAATCCTCTACTCTCCTTCTAATCCTCTACTCCTCCTCTACTCTCCTTCTAATCTACTCTCCTTCTAATCCTCTACTCTCCTTCTAATCCTCTACACTCCTTCTAATCCTCTACACTCCTTCTAATCCTCTACACTCCTTCTAATCCTCTACACTCCTTCTAATCCTCTACTCTCCTTCTAATCCTCTACTCTCCTTCTAATCCTCTACTCTCCTTCTAATCCTCTACTCTCCTTCTAATCCTCTACTCTCCTTCTAATCCTCTACTCTCCTTCTAATCCTCTACTCTCCTTCTAATCCTCTACTCTCCTTCTAATCCTCTACTCTCCTTCTAATCCTCTACTCTCCTTCTAATCCTCTACTCTCCTTCTAATCCTCTACTCTCCATCTAATCCTCTACTCTCCTTCTAATCCTCTACTCTCCTAATCCTCTACTCTCCTTCTAATCCTCTACTCCTCCTCTACTCTCCTTCTAATCCTCTACTCTCGTTCTAATCCTCTACTCTCGTTCTAATCCTCTACTCTCCTTCTAATCCTCTACTCTCCTTCTAATCCTCTACTCTCCTTCTAATCCTCTACTCTCCTTCTAATCCTCTACTCCTCCTCTACTCTCCTTCTAATCCTCTACTCTCCTTCTAATCCTCTACTCCTCCTCTACTCTCCTTCTAATCCTCTACTCTCGTTCTAATCCTCTACTCTCGTTCTAATCCTCTACTCTCGTTCTAATCCTCTACTCTCCTTCTAATCCTCTACTCTCCTTCTAATCCTCTACTCTCCTTCTAATCCTCTACTCCTCCTCTACTCTCCTTCTAATCCTCTACTCCTCCTCTACTCTCCTTCTAATCCTCTACTCCTCCTCTACTCTCCTTCTAATCCTCTACTCTCCTTCTAATCCTCTACTCTCCTTCTAATCCTCTACTCTCCTTCTAATCCTCTACTCCTCCTCTACTCTCCTTCTAATCCTCTACTCCTCCTCTACTCTCCTTCTAATCCTCTACTCTCCTTCTAATCCTCTACTCTCCTTCTAATCCTCTACTCCTCCTCTACTCTCCTTCTAATCCTCTACTCTCCTTCTAATCCTCTACTCTCCTTCTAATCCTCTACTCTCCTTCTAATCCTCTACTCCTCCTCTACTCTCCTTCTAATCTACTCTCCTTCTAATCCTCTACTCTCCTTCTAATCCTCTACACTCCTTCTAATCCTCTACACTCCTTCTAATCCTCTACACTCCTTCTAATCCTCTACTCTCCTTCTAATCCTCTACTCTCCTTCTAATCCTCTACTCTCCTTCTAATCCTCTACTCTCCTTCTAATCCTCTACTCTCCTTCTAATCCTCTACTCTCCTTCTAATCCTCTACTCTCCTTCTAATCCTCTACTCCCCTAATCCTCTACTCTCCTTCTAATCATCTACTCTCCTTCTAATCCTCTACTCTCCTTCTAATCCTCTACTCTCCTTCTAATCCTCTACTCCTCCTCTACTCTCCTTCTAATCCTCTACACTCCTTCTAATCCTCTACTCTCCTTCTAATCCTCTACTCTCCTTCTAATCCTCTACTCTCCTTCTAATCCTCTACTCTCCTTCTAATCCTCTACTCTCCTTCTAATCCTCTACTCCTCCTCTACTCTCCTTCTAATCCTCTACTCTCGTTCTAATCCTCTACTCTCGTTCTAATCCTCTACTCTCCTAATCCTCTACTCTCCTTCTAAACCTCTACTCTCCTTCTAATCCTCTACTCTCCTTCTAATCCTCTACTCCTCCTCTACTCTCCTTCTAATCCTCTACACTCCTTCTAATCCTCTACTCTCCTTCTAATCCTCTACTCTCCTTCTAATCCTCTACTCTCCTTCTAATCCTCTACTCTCCTTCTAATCCTCTACTCTCCTTCTAATCCTCTACTCTCCTTCTAATCCTCTACTCTCCTTCTAATCCTCTACTCTGCTTCTAATCCTCTACTCTGCTTCTAATCCTCTACTCTCCTTCTAATCCTCTACACTGCTTCTAATCCTCTACACTCCTTCTAATCCTCTACTCTCCTTCTAATCCTCTACTCTCCTTCTAATCCTCTACTCTCCTTCTAATCCTCTACTCTCCTTCTAATCCTCTACTCTCCTTCTAATCCTCTACTCTCCTTCTAATCCTCTACTCTCCTTCTAATCCTCTACACTCCTTCTAATCCTCTACTCTGCTTCTAATCCCCTACTCTCCTTCTAATCCTCTACACTCCTTCTAATCCTCTACTCTGCTTCTAATCCTCTACTCTCCTTCTAATCCTCTACTCTCCTTCTAATCCTCTACTCTGCTTCTAATCCTCTACACTCCTTCTAATCCTCTACTCTCCTTCTAATCCTCTACTCTCCTAATCCTCTACTCTCCTTCTAATCCTCTACTCTCCTTCTAATCCTCTACTCTCCTTCTAATCCTCTACACTCCTTCTAATCCTCTACTCTGCTTCTAATCCCCTACTCTCCTTCTAATCCTCTACTCTGCTTCTAATCCCCTACTCTCCTTCTAATCCCCTACTCTCCTTCTAATCCTCTACTCCTCCTCTACTCTCCTTCTAATCCTCTACTCTGCTTCTAATCCTCTACTCTCCTAATCCTCTACTCTCCTTCTAATCCTCTACTCCTCCTCTACTCTCCTTCTAATCCTCTACTCTCCTTCTAATCCTCTCCTTCTAATCCTCTACTCCTCTCCAGCCGTAGATCTAGTCTGGTTAATCTATACTCTGACCAAGACAACAGTCCATAGATGCTATAGAATAACATGACAACACTTAACAGTCCCTCCAAGATTTCGCAGTGTTTATGTGTGATGCTTGCTTTTACTGTCAATTCTGACATTCTAAATGGCAATTTGCAATAATTTTGTCCAATTTGTCACATGCGCTGCTGAGGAAAAAAGCTTGTTGACCTGTTCTTTGAGACATTTTATGTGCTAAAAGTACAGTGATTGCTTAAAATTGCGAACCCTCTTTTTCTAGTGAGGCGAATGGACAGTTGTATGCGGTACTGTTGCGATGATTTGAGTTTTATGCGGTGATTGGTCAGATTTGCAAGCCCTCGCATAATATTGTGCTTGCTAAATCTTGGAGGGACTGACCTACTCTGACTAACAACAATGTAAGACCTATCACCCGGAATCACTGTGTGGTTGTTTTAACTTTGGAGTGGAACTTGTTCTGACCGATCTGTGTGTGTTTCAGTGCTGAAGTGTGGGATCTACTGCAGCCTGTTTGAGGTGGTGGATGGGAAGGGTAAAGCGACCAGCAGCACTCTCTCAGGACTCATACATAAACTGGAGAGAGAGCGGATGGTGAGTCACTCCCTGACCGTCCCTCTGCAGGATGTTTTAATGGACCGTGTTTAATGATTACACAGCAACACTAGACTGGGTAGGGAGGGGATGTATCGTGGATCATTATATTACACACCCAGGCTTTCACATGTTGTTGTCATTACTTTGGTCCCCCATAATGTTTGATATGTAGGTCAGCTAACTGGTCAGTTCCCTAGAAATGGGCATGTTTTGAAGACTGGTTGTCATTTGGTTTCCATATTTGTTTAAAGGTAGAGCTAATGCCAATCAGGGAATTCCCATGCCATATTTGAAATGGATTGTCCCTGTTTTACGTGTGAATGTCTGTTGCACAGCTGCACTGTATGAAAAGAGTTTGTTTAGATGTATTGAATGTTAACGTCTCCTCCTCCTGTGTAGGTGCTGGTGAAGCCTTTAGTTGATAAAGGCTTTCTCTTCCTCTTGTCATCTACTCAGATGTTCAATCCCAATGGTACGTCCTCTCTCTCCTTATCTCAGGTGTCTCCGACTCTTTCCATTGATCGGACATGTTGTTATTCGTGTGGGTTAATACTGAGGGAGTTGTTTTGTGTATTCTAGAACGTCGGGGGAGGGTTGAGAAGAGCCTGCAGGCACTGTTTGTCTTTCAGGAGTCCAGGGGAGTCACCAAGTTCAGTAAGTATTCTAAAATGTCCTTCCTCAACCACAGTTACATATTGAATGTTAGGAACAGCCTTTATGAGCAGTATGTTACTTATGTCTGCCTCCCCCATTGACCATGTCCCTGCCTCCCCCAGCGCCCAGACTGTCAGAGCAGGAGCCCCTGTCAGCTGAGCCCCTGCCCCCCCTGCTGGCCTCCATGGACCCCTTCATTCCAGCCCTGCACTACGCCTTGCTCAAGATGCGCTCCACCCCCGATAACAAGCACCTCAGCACCGTGGTGGAGCGCCAGGCCCTAGACTATCTGACCAGGAGGGACAGCGGCCGGGCCTTCCTCCTCCCAGAGTACCAACAGAACCTGGACGAGAGGGGCAATGTGCAACCCGCGCCCCGCCCCAAATCCAACATGGAGGGCCTGCTGCGTTCCTACTTACATGGCCTCTCCTCGGCCTACGTCCTTCCCATTGTCAAGGCCAGGGACATGATGGACAGGATCAACCAGCCCCCGCCTGCCCCTGCTCCAACTGTCCCGGACTACAGCCCTGTGTCAGACTGGGGGGGGTCAGGAGGGTCAGACAGACCAGAGAGGGTGGAGAGGCAACCTCTAGAGAGACCAGAGAGCAGCAGGAGGAGAGGGGGGCCGTCCCAGACCCATTCTAACGGGGCCGCAGCAGGGACAGGGGCCCCGCCCCAGAGGTCCAGGTTGGCCCAGAGTGAGTACGATAAGGACAAGATGAAAGAGTTGCTGAAGCTGATCCAGCTGCATAAGGCCCTGGTGAAGGAGCCAGGAGGGAAAGAGAGGGCAGAGGGGGGTGACGAGGGTGCCTGGGAGGGCCCCCACGGTCTGAAGAGGAAACTAGAGGAGGACGAATCAGGGGCCATGTCTAAATACCTACGAGGAGCCCACTTCAGCAATGGAGAGCCCAGTAGAGGTGAGACTGGTTTCTGTGTGGGCGAGGCGTGAGTCTGTGTGGGCGAGGCGTGAGTCTGTGTGGGCGAGGCGTGAGTCTGTGTGGGCGAGGCGTGAGTCTGTGTGGGCGATGCGTGAGTCTGTGTGGGCGAGGCGCGAGTCTGTGTGGGCGAGGCGCGAGTCTGTGTGGGCGAGGCGCGAGTCTGTGTGGGCGAGGCGCGAGTCTGTGTGGGCGAGGCGTGAGTCTGTGTGGGCTAGACTGGAAGAATAAGGGAAAGAAAAGTGGGAGGGAGACAGTTTGGTAGGGAGTAGTATGGACTGAGCAAGTTAACTTTAATGTTTCAACATTTGTACACCAACCACAGAGAATATTGCCATTTTAAAACTAGGCCTTTTTCATAAATAATATCCTTACGGTGTGTTTTTTTAAAAGCCTACCTTTATAAGCCTGATAAGCAAGGCTTCATCCCTCTTAGCCCCACTGTCTCTGTCCTCCCAGTAGCCCAGGGGGAGGAGGTAGAGAACTACAACCTGGCAGCAGTAATGGAGAGCATGGGGATCTATGACACTGACCTGAGGGACAGGGGAAACACTTCCCAGGCCTCCTCAGCCAACGAGACACAGCGCCTGCTCAAGATCCTGCTCTCCACTCTCAACAAGGCCATGGTTCAAGGTGCTGCCGCAGGCCCCACCGACCTGCCTGACCACGTGGAGCCCTCCACGGAGAACCCCCTGACTGGAGCTCCGATTGAAGGGCGAGTGGAGCAGGCCCGACAGGACTTCTTTGAGGTGAGATGCGTTTGTGGGAGGAAAAAAATGAAGTATGGACTGGTGTTTGTGATGTGACTGACCATGTTGTTGTGTGTTTAGGAGCAGACTGTGTGCAGTCTGACCAGCCCCTTTAGCGCTGACTCTCCAGGACAACAGCCACACACCTCAGACAACCCATCACTCACCTGGGAACTGGCCTCTCACACAGACAAACCTATCCCCTTCTTTGAATCTCAGAACGACGGCAACTTTGAGCAGAGGGGAGGTCTGGAGGGGGGTGAGAGAGGTCTGAGAGGTGCCTCTGTGGAGCAGGAGAGGGTAACCAAGGAAGCCTCAATAGAGAGGGGAGCCAAGGGGGCTTCCTTGGAGAGGGAGATGGCTCTGAGGGGAGCTTTTCTGGAAGGGGGAGCCAGGGACACCTCCCTAGAGGGGGAAAGCAAGGTGGAGAAGCCAGCCAGGGGTGTTTCCCTGGAGAGGGTAGCCAGGCCGTCCAGCAGTCTGGACACTATCGTAAGCCAGGAGCTCCACTGCCTCTCCAACTCCATCCAGGGCCTCATGGACAACCAGAAGATCTACTACAACTCCCAGCTGCCCCAACGGCTGTCTCCACGCCACGCCTGGCAGCCCAACAGCTCATTCTCAGACTTTGTGGCTCCCTATGTTGTGTCTGTCCCTGTTCAGGGCCACGTCAACACCCTGTGTGAGAGAATGGGCCGACTAGTACCCAAACCTCGCCACACAGACTCTGCTAAAACACCTGGGGCTCGTTCTACCCTCCATGTTCCCTCCGCCACTACCCATCCTATTCCTTCTTTCCCTCACCCGCCCCATTCCCTCTCCTCCATCCCTCCCCTTCCTTCCATGCATCACCTTCCACCCCCGCCTGCCCTCGTCCACTCTCCTGCCCCTGTCCTCATCACATCCCCCACCGCCAAGCCTGTCCCCAAAACCAAAGCACAGGCCCCTCAGGCTAAGAGCTCCTCTTCTTCCCAGAACCGGCCCAAACATGTCCCATTCAAACAGACCCACAAGAACCCCTCTGCAGCACAGAAGCCCTCCACAGAGAGGAAGTCAGAACCATCTGCCTCAAAGAGAGAGGTCTACTCTCCCGCCCAGGCCTCAATGGACTCCTCAGACTCCACCCCAAAACGGCCTAAACAAGATGCCATCACAGCCCCCTCTCCCCTTACCCCGGCGTCAGCTGCTGGACTACTGATGGGCCAGCTGAAGCCTGAGGTGTTCAGCAGCCTGGTGGAGATCTTCAAGGACGTGCAGAGGAACACGGTCAGATTCTACATCCACTCTGGAGAGGAGGAGGAGAGTGACATCTGTGTGGAGATCAAGGTACTGTAGGCTTCAGTTATGATCAACACTCATGTCCATGATGTAAGAAGAGACTCATTCTCACTGATTGAGCAAACACTTCACCAATACCTCTATTCAAGCTTTCTCTGATGCAGGCACTGCATTTTCAGCTGTAATGATCTGCACTGTGACGGGACAATCAGTGTTCCCTCGTGTTGTTGATCTGAAAACATGTTAAACTGACGTTGTCCTCTGGAGGACGAGGAAAGACGCTTCACACTTTTTTTTACTGCAACAAGAACACTTTATGGCTGTCTGCATTCTCTGCCATAATAAATTGTAGTACATTACTGAGATAATATTGCACCACTATTCTCTCTTCCTCACCCCCTCATCTGTCTGCTCCTTGTTAATTTGGTTTTGTGGTGTGCTGCTGACTTCTGCTCCTGTTTTTAAACTCCCTCTTTCTGTCTCATCCCTGTGACAGGAGTACTTGCTGAGCCTGGGCAACACGGAGTGTAACCCCCAGATGTTCCTGGAGAATAACAGCAGTCTGGATAAGTTGCTCATCGTCATTCAGAACGAGGACATCTCAGCCCACGTCAACAAGGTAACATTACCATCCTGGCTGGCTGCTAGGATGAGTCAATATCGCCACGGCACCAGACTGTTGTCTGCACGGGGAGAATTCTCCTCAGCTCCCAGAAAATAGTGGAATTCTAATTGGACCTGTTGAATTGATTTTAAATCCACCAAAAATCACAGATACTTTCGGTCATGTAGTGTATGTGGACAGCTGCTCATCAAACATCTCGTCCCAAAATCATGGGCATTAATATGGAGTTTGTCCCCCCCTTTGCTGCTATAACAGCCTCTACTCTTCTGTGAAGTCTTTCAACTAGATGTTGGACAATTACTGTGGGGACCTGCTTCCATTCAGCCACGAGCATTAGTGAGTTCGGGCACTGACATTGGGCAATTAGGCTTGGCTCGCAGTCGGCGTTGTTTTCGATGGGGTTGAGGTCAGGGCTCTGTGCAGACCAGTCAAGTTCTTCCACATCGATCTCGGCAAACCATTTCAATATGGACCTCGCTTTGTGCACGGGGGTATTGTCATGCTGAAACAGGAAAGGGCCTTCCCCAAACTGCTGATACAAAGTTGGAAACACATAATTGTCTAGAATGTCATTGTATGCTGTAGCATTAAGATTTCCCTTCACTGGAACTAAGGGGTCTAGCCTGAACCATGGAAAAACAGCCTCAGACCATTATTCCTCCTCTACCAAACTTTACAGTGGCACTACGCATTCGGGCACGTAGCATTCTCAGATTAGTCCGTTGGACTGCCAGATGGTGAAGCGTGATTCGTCACTCCAGAGAATGCATTTCTACTGCTCCACAGTCCAATGATGGCGAGCTTCACGCCACTCCAGCCGACGCTTGACTTTGAGCTTGGTGATCTGAGGCTTGTGTGCGGCTGCTCAGCCATGGAAACCCATTTAATGAAGCTCCCAACGAACAGTTATTGTTCTGACATTGCTTCCAAAGGCAGTTTGGAACTTGGTGGTGAGTGTTGCAACCGAGGGCCGGGTTTTTTACGCACTTCAGCAGTTGGCGGCCCCGTTCTGTGAGCTTCTGTGACCTACCAAATCGTGGGTGAGTTGTTGTTGCTCCGAAACGTTTCCAGTTCACAATAACAGCACTTACAGGTGAGCAGGGCAGAAATTTGATGGACTGACTTGTTTTTAAAGGTGGCATCCTATGACGGTTCCACGTTGAAAGTCACTGAGCTCTTCAGTAAGGCCATTCTACTGCCGAAGCTGGTCTATGGAGATTACATGGCTGTGTGCTCAGTTTTATACACCTGTCAGCAACGTGTGTGGCTGAAATAGCCGATTCAACATATTTGAAGGGGTGTCCACCTACTTTTGTAATTATATAATGTAAACAGTGTCGTTTTAATTGAATATATACACCGAGCTGGATGACATGATCTTCATGGCAACTAGTCTAGACAGTCATCACCTCTGTCTCACACAAATGTTCATTTCGATGTTAAGGATGAATTTAAAGCTGTATGTGTCTTATTTAAAGGTTGATTCTGAACCATGTTCCCCCTGTCAGATCC